>NC_058133.1:211000165-211011294 GCF_016433145.1 Gracilinanus agilis | reverse complement strand
GGGGGGAGAGCGGGGGGGGGGGGGGGGAAGGGGGAGGGTGAAGGGGAAAGTAGGGGCATAAAGTATGTAAACAGATTTAAAACTAATATTAATAAATGTCTTTTAAAAAAAGAGTATAGCACATAGTAGGTACTAGAAAAATGTGAGCTATTATTATTAGCTCTAGATCACTTGACCTCAGTTTCCCCAACTGTAAAGTGGAGATAATAACAGCACCTACCAGGATGGTTATATCAAGCAAGATATTTCTAAAGCATGTAGCACATAGTAGGTACTAGAAAAATGTGAGCTATTATTATTAGCTCTGGATGAGTCTGGAATAGTTGGGGAAAGCACTGGTTTTACAATAACCTAAGTTCAAATCCTGAATTGTATACTTGGTGTGTAACTAGGTAAATCACTTAATTTCTCAATACCCTATGTTTCCTCACCTACAAAATGATGTTGGCCTAATCGATTTCTGAAGCCTTTTCCATCTCAAATTCTATAACCCAAAGTTATTTTATTTATCTGCCCCACAGTTTACTTCTCTCTAGAAAAGAACCTGTAATGTCACTGTCCTATATCTTTGCTTCCCAAAATGTTTCTTCAAGGAAGTCCCCCCACCATTGATTCTGAAGGAAGGTTTCTTTTCTCTGTGCCTCCTCAACATTTGTTTACTTAGTTTTCAGACTTTCTTTTCTTTTCTCATAACTATATGCCCAGTCTTTCTATTAGAGGTGGTACAGTATGGTGGAAAGAACAATCATAGGACCTGGATTATATTCCTGTTCTACTACTTAGTACTTACTTACTTACTACTCTCCTACTTACAACTACTTATGTGACTTCAGGCAAGAAACTTTATCCCTCTTGAGACTCAGTTTACCAATCTGGAAAATGAAGGACCTAAACTAGGTAATTACTAAAGTCTCTCCCAACTCTAGAGCCTATAATACTAAATGGTAGGCTTCAAAAGATCATTTATGAAGTCTTCTGTTTTCTCCTTATCTCTCCTACCAGTACAAAGAGTCGCACATAAGGGGGTCTTATTGATCAACCAGCCAGCACCATCAACCAAGTAACTAACAGAAACAACCCTTTCTGAGACTTGGCACTAGGGGTACAATTTGCCTTTAAGGGGTGGATGCTAGTTCCTTGGAAGCAGCATCCACCTGAATGCAAAGCTGTGGGTGAGTGAGCAGGGTATTAATGAGGTACTGCAGCAGATTGGCACAGGGGCTGTCTGGGCTGATCTGGGCTAGCAAGCAGACAAGAAAGGGGAATCTCTGTCTTTTTCTTTTCTGTCCTTGTCTCTCTGTTTCTCTCCTTTCTGTCCCTCTCTGTCTCTCTCTGTCTCTGTCCTCTCTCTCTCTCTTCTCTATCTCTGTCTCTTTCTCAATATCTCTTTCTGTCTGTCTCTGTGTCTGTCTCTTTCTCTTTTTGTGTCTCTCCTCTGCGTGTGTGTCTTTCTCTGCCTTTGTCTCTCTATCTGTCTCTCTGTCTCTATTTGCCTATCTCTGTCTCTCAGTCCCTCTGACTCTCCTCTGTCTCTGTTTGTCTGTCTATCTCTGCCTCTCTGTCTCTTCCTCTCCCCCCCCCCACCACCTGTGTCCCTCTCCCTCTATTTCTGTCTATCTTTGTCTCTCTATCTCCCTCTCGAACAAAGGAATAGGGTGAATTGTTTCAGCACTAGTATTGGCCTGAATTTTGACCAAAGGTTTGGGAGTTTGAGCAGCACTAGGACTGTTTCCAAAAGAAATAAGCTAAAAGAATGTCCTATGCCTTTCTAAAAGTTCTTTTCTCTTTTTTCCCCCTCCCTCCCTCTGTCTATCTCTCTGTCTTTGTGTCTCTGCTCCCTCTCCCCTTCCAGCATCTGTTATTCTCTGCCCTCTCTCTTTCCTTCCATTTTTTGTTAGTCCTTTCTTTGTGTATTTCCTTCCTCTCTGTTTTCACTCTTTTCTTTCTGTTTGTGTCCCTCCTCCCCTCCTCTCTGTCTCTGAGTCAGTCTATCTCAGTTTGTCTATTTAATATCAGTTAATCTCCTCATCAATAAACATTGATTAAGTGCTTATTGTTTACCAGGAATTGTACTAAAGCACTGGAGATACAAAAAGAGGCATATGATAGTCCCTAGCTTCAAGGAGCTCACAATCTGATGGGGAAGACAAGTAGCAAATAAATATGTAGAAACAAGCTATATTCAGGATAATAAGGAAACAGTACTAAAATAAAATAACAAGAATTAAGAGGCATTAGAAGAGGGATTTTTTTCTTTTTCTATTCAAAAGTTCTCAACCTGGAGTCCATGAAATTGGTTTTTTTAATATTTTAATAATGATATTTCAATGTAATCCATTTCCTTGTAATCCTATGTATTTTATTGTAAACATTTTAAAGTATTCTAAAGAGGAATTTATAGGCTTTACCAGATGCCAAAGGGGTTCATGACAGAAAAGTTAAGAACCGCTGTTCTATATAAATCCTCCTTTAGATCTGTCATCTGTCCCTCATATTTTTTACTCCCTTTCATATTCTTCTCAATTCTGTAACCAGTTCTCATTACACTCCAATTCTTTCCCTATTACTCTCTTTGTTTTATTCATTCAGCATATAATTCTTGTAAACTTATCAAGTGTAAAACACTATTCAGGACACTGAGAAGTCAAGTTCCCACTTCATCTTGAACCTGCTGCCCTGCCTGATTTCAATTCCACTGAAAAAGTTGTCCTTTCCAGAATAGCTCATCATTTCCAAATTAACCTGCATGGTGACTTCTCAAGCCCTGATTGATTCTGCCTCCCATAAGCTCCTCTCCCTTCTGTTTGGGGAGCTAGAAGGTGGGATATTAATCTCCTCCCAATGCCTTTCTTTATAGAGGGCAGAAACTGGACTCTCAGATCATTCCACCTTGCATCTGCTGCCTACCTGGTCTCAACTCCACAGCATTAGATATTTTTCCTGCCTCCTTTTGTGTGTTATCTCCCCCTTTAGATTGTAACTTCATGGAGGGCAGGGCCTGTCTTTTATTAATCTCTATTCCTTAGCACAATGCCTGGTTCATTATAGGATCATAATAAATGATTATTGGATTGAATTGGTTAATGACTACCTGGTTCTCTGATCCCTCACAACAAGGAATAGGGAAGTTGTCAAGGATACAGCTATTCCTGATTTATTTTTAATCATAAAGATACCTCATATTTATTTTTTTGTTTCTATGTCTGCAGGTTGTTTTTTCCCAACATTATATTTTATTTTTTTATTCCAAATTTTACAAAATCAAATAAAACAAGCATTTCCACATACAAAGAAAAAGAAGACTACATAAATGGAATCTCAAATCTTTTAAATGGTTAGCTTACTTTTCTTCATATCTACATAATAAATCCCATATAAAATTGTCAAAGCTTTCCTGTTAGTCTGTGTTTCTTTCTGGATATCGCATTCTTTTCTTTTATTTATATATTAAAAGAATTTATTGTCCCTGATTTTGTGACACATGGTTATCACTTCTTGCTTATTTAGAAGACTATGCCCAGATCTCAGGAATTTGCGAAACTTCTTGATGCACAAGACACAGCTTACAACAAGAGAGAAACAAGCAAAAAGAAAGAAAACTCTCTCAAAGTAATCCAGGGAAAATCAAGTAATCTCAATGACTGGAAGTGAGAAAAGTACTGTTGATTTGTGTCCATGGAAACAGTTTCCATCCCATACCAATGCAATTACAGATCTAGATAAAGGGGAGGGGGAAGATTTAGCTTTGCAAAATACTTGAGGGTTAAGAGGGAGAAAAAAAAACAGACAGTGTAAAACAATGGAAAATTGATTGACTTGGATTCAGGAGATTTGAGTTCAACTCCCAGCACTTCCTAACTGTGTCTATAGGATCATAGGCCTAGAAATGAAATGTCCTACTGAGAACTATTAAAGCCAACCTCTTCATCTGTACCTGAGAAAAGAGGCCCAAGGAAGGTAAGTGGTTTGCCCACAGCCAGTCCTCTGTCTCTAGAATCAATTTCTCACTAATTCATACTGTCTACTTACCACTCATTTAACCATTAATTTCCTTATCTGTGATATAAAGATAACACACTACATACTGCACATAGTTTTAAGGAAAATAGTGCATATCAACGATATTTATTACCATTCCATGACTTTCTCAATGTCAGGCAGCCTTAGATTCTTTTTTGTCACTCAGGGCTTTTCTCATGGTTACGCTTAGGTTGGCCAATTGTCTGTTCTCCTTCTCTGAGTCAAATGAACAATCTATTTGTGCTAGTAGAAAGATTTTTTGAAAAACCAAGGAAGAATTGAACTTACATAGTAGAGAAAACTGGGCATGAATGAGTTTCCTGTCAGTTTAAGCATTTGAACAAAGGCTGGATGACATATCCATCCTCCTGCATACACCCACATATACTCTCATCAGGAATAGTAGGGAGGAGAGTCCTGAACTGGGAGTGAGGTGACCTCTAAGATCCCTTCCAATTCTATAGAAGTTGCAAGCCCTAGAATTGAAGGAAAGCTCCAAAATACCTTATTCTGAAGGTCTTTAAAAAGAGGTCAATAAGGTCCCTGCCTTTGACCCCCATGTTTCCATTACTGACCACATTCCCCAGGGACATCAATGACAAAAAAAAAGAGTTTCCCTATATAACAAAATAGAAATACTTTTTGACCACAAAAAACTGCTCCTCCCCCCCAAAAAAAACAACTTGATGCAAAACACTCATCTCTTGGGGAATTACTGTGGTAAATTGTGGTATATGAATGGAACAGAATATTATTATGCCATAAGCAATGACAAATACATATAAGAAAATTCACAGAAACATGAGTAAGTTTATTTGAAGTGATTTCAAGTGAAGAAGAAAGTAGAACCAAGAAAATATTAAACATAATGATTAAAATAATGTAAATGAAAACAAGAAGACCCCTGCCTAAGTGGCTTGAGTTCATTTATGTCTGACCCTTCTAGATTTTGTTCTCTGGTACTTTTAGTTCCTTCATGGGCCAATTCCCATAATGGTATTTGCTGACACCAAAATGAAAACAATAGATTCTAGGAACCCAACCTAGAATACTGTGAAGTGGACTAATTCCCAAGGTCCCATTCATTCCCCTCCTTATTTCTACCACCATACCTAGGTTCCCAGACCTCAAAAAAATGAAGGAGGGCTTCAATTTGTCATCGTTTTTATTAGAATTGTCCCTGATCTGCATTTATTTTCAAAGGCCTCCCACCTTCTCTCTTAGTCCTCCTTTAAACAACATGGCTTAGTTTTCATTCTGTCCTCTGGATACCCAAGATTATCCATTGCACTCTCTGAGCATCTCCCAACTTGGAAGGTCCATCTTCCAAAGACAGTGCCCCATGCTCTGACCTCCCTTTTCTCCCTTCTTTCTTCCTACAATCTTTAAAACTTATTGATATTTTTTCCCATTCTTTTGGAGACCTTGCTAGGTGACTGAGATATCAATGAATGATAAAGACTTTTGCCTCCCAGGGATATTTGCATTTTGACAAAAGAGGGTCTGGCACTACCTCATCTTCTTGAGTTCAAATCTGTTCTCAGACACCTGCTGGCTTTGTGACCCTGGACAAGTCACTTAGCCCCGTGTGCCTCAGTTTCCTCCTCTTCCAAATGAGTTGGAGAAGGAAATAGCCAAGAAAACCTCAAATGGAGTTAAAAAGAGTCAGACACAATTGAAAAAAAAAAAAAAAGACTGATGAAGACAAGTAGACCACTATCATGGGTTACATTTTAACCTAGTCATCAAACTGGTGGAATTTCAAGGAGCAGGGAAGATATCTTGGAATGCAGGGATCTTTTAGAACTACTCAAGTTCCAGACATTTATACATCAACAACCACAATCTTTGTCTAAATGAGACAAAGCCGCTCATATCTCAGAATATCCATTTAATTTTCACCTAGATGAGGGCATGGCCATCATGACCCCAAGGAAACAGAACTAAGAGCAGTGGTTAGAAGTTACAGAAAGGAGAGTAGAGGCTCAATGAAATGAAAATCTGCTTAACACTTGAAACTGCCTAAAAGTAGGGCTATCCCAGGAGGCAGTGAGTTCCTTCTCATTTAAAGACTTTAAGAAGATACTAAAAGACCACTTGTGGAGGGTGGTGAAGAGGGAATTTAATTCTTTTTTTTTAAGTAGGACAGTTTAATTGGATTAAGAAAAGCCTGTGAATACCAAGCATCAAACACAGGGAACCCCACATTGCATCATACCAAAACACCATCCCTCCAATTACCTGCTTCTGGGTGCCAAGCAGCTAATAAGAATAAGGTAGGGAATCTTTTATTTTTACATTTTAAAAATTTTTATTGTCATGCAAAACACACTTCCATATTGGTCATTGTTGTAAGAACAAAGTCATACATAACCAAAACCCCAAAATAGAACCATAAATCCACTGATTGAAAGATGAGTCCAACAGTTCTTTCTCTGGAGAACATTCCCCGTCATAAATCTTTCAGGATTGTGAAAGAAATTTCATTCTTAGATATGGACTGGACTAGATGGCTGCTGAGATCCCTTCCTATTCAAAATTTTGTGATTCTGTATTAAGCCTGGGTATGAGAGGGGTTTAGGAACTCAGAAGTATCAGGGCAGCATGGGATAAATCAAGGATACAGTTTTGTCATTCAATCTGCTGGTCTTATCCCAAGGGTTGTGAGGAGTTGCCATTGGAAAGTCTCTCCTTTTGCTACCTACATGACACCTATATTTTCCACCAGTCACTTTACTACTGTTCTAACCTAGACATTTGGACTGAATTTTTACAGTCTGGATTTTATTTTTGTTGTTCTCCCTACTCCTACCCCCAATCAATTGTGTCTGACACATCATAATACCATTTGGGGTTTTCTTGGCAAAGATACTGGAGTGGTTTGCCATTTCCTTTCCTGGCTCATTTTTACAGATAAGGCCAATTGGATGAAATGACTTGCCCAGGGTCATACAACTAGTAAGTGTCTGAGGGTGGATTTAAATTCAAGATGAGTGTTCCTTACCCCAGGTCCAGCACTCTATCTCCTGTACCACCTAGCTCCCCTTTACCTCACTATAGTTTGGAACAATTTCATCTCTGCTTTCAGACATTTATACAGGATGACTTCCTTGTACCTCAGAGAAAACAGATGGAAAAAAGATAAGTATGGATTTTTTTTTCATTTATTAGTCATGAAAGTGTCCTCTCCTCCTTGCCATTTGCCTCAGGTCCTTCTCATCTACCCCACCTTCATGGTACTGTCATTTATCTTCATCACACATTCTCAAGAAGAGAGTTATAAACTTGGATTATTCCCTATGACCACCTTTCCTTCAATATTTTCTCCTGAATCATATTTTCCTTCCCTATCATCTTCCTAACTCATGGTAAGTCTTCCTATCTCTTCCTGAGCACTTCCAGAGAAAAGACGATGAAAAAAAGCAGCCCAATATTAGAAGTCATTTCTTTGGGGTCCTTTTTCCTGAAATGTTGCATGACTACAAGTGCTTTCTGTTCCTTTTTCTGCTTCATTTATTCCATCTGTTTAATGGGTGCAACCCAGGCAGAAGTCACCTATGCCAGAAACCCTGGCCATTTTCCTCTATAATCCTTTTCTGTCCCAAGCCCTCCCACTCCAAGCTTCCTATCCATTGAAAAATACTGACATCTAGTGGTCTATTGTAGAGTCTAAAGCATGGGTTCTCACCATCTCTAGCAGGATGGATGAAACAGTAAATAAGTCTGAGCTAAATTTCCAGATCTAGGAAAAAGAAGTTATCCTCTATCTGGAATTCCAACTGGGACTTCCCCTATCATTTCTAGATTCCACTATCCCTTAGCTTGTATCAATCAATCAAAAATCATGTATTAAGTGGCTATTATGTACCAGCCACGTAAGACACTGGGCATACAAAGACAAGAATGAAATAGTCTCTCCCCTCAAGGAGCTTGCATGGAATAAGGGAGACTACACATACCCCCCCCATATATATATTAAATACATCATATATCTAGTATCTGCTCTAGTTCACTCTCACCAAAACAGGACAGTTATATCTGCCCTTTAGGGTTCTGGGTTATTCTAAGAGGTTTCTAGAGAATCTCTTCCTTATTGCCATCAGCTCCAAGCTGGATTTTACAAAAGAATATTTACTTCAAAAACATATTAAGAATAAAGTACAGCCACAGACACTTCCTAGCAAGGCACTTCACCCCGATTGCCTGACCACTGCTGCTCCTCTGTCCTAGATGAATGCTAAGACAGAAAGTAAGGAAAGGACAAGTGTACTCCAATAGCCAGCTGGTCTCCTGCACCATCTCAGTCTCTGAGAGGAGTAAGCCCAGCTTTGCTCGTTTCTTAAAGCGCCTTGGTCCTCACCATTGTTAGCAGATGAGTCCTCGTCTCCCTAGCCTCTAAGCTGAGGTCCAAAGATCACTCCTTGCTCCATGTAGCGCTGAGGGTGTACCAGCTACAAAACCCAGGCTCTCAAAGTCAAGATGCTAGAGCACCTTCCTGACCTTTTAAAATTCACAAAGTCAGAGATTCTTGTCTCAACCTAAAACAGGAAAGAACAAATGCAAAAGCCAACCAGACCAGGTGGTCCCAGAGGGGAGAAGATCCCAGGTTCTCTCCTCTTACAGCATTATCTCTCGCTAGACACCATGAGTGAAGGAACCACCAAGATCACCCAAAAGTAGAGGCAAAGAGACTGACATGAGAGCAATGGCAGAAGCCAAGTAAGGCCTTTTAAAAGCTTCTGTTGTCAGTCAAAGAACCTCCAACTCAACTGGAACCCATGTCTTTGCACACTATGCTGTCTCTCCAAGGCACTTTATCCCACCTCCAGCCTATCCACATGGAGAGCGGCCATCTGAGGCACCTTGTGCATGCTCCAGACACCCAGTGAACATGTGAAATGAATATAAAGTAATTTGATGAGGTAGTGCACTAGCACTTGGAGATCCAAGAAAGGCTTCATCTAGAAGAAGTCATTGGAGTTTGAGGAAATCAACGATTCTTAGAAGCATGGGGAAGGTAGGTAGGAGAATATTCCCAACAAGGGGAAGAGCCAGTGCAAAGGCATGGAGATAGGAGTGGGAGGAGCCTTTCTGTACATCAAGAAGCTGGCCAATATGGTTGGATCTTAAAGTACATATAAGAAGACATGAAAAGAAGGGAGGGATTCAGGTCATGAGGAGCTTTAAATGCTAAATTTATATTTTATCTCCCAAGTAAAAGTGATTTACTGGAGATTATTGAATTGAGGCAGGAGAGGGTAAAATAGTCAGTCCTCTATTTAGGAAATTCACTTTAAGAACTCTATGGAGAGCCAGGCCCAGAGATGGGAGGTCCTGGGTTCAAATCTGGCCTCAGACACTTCCAAGCTGTGTGACTCTGGGCAAGTCACTTAACTGCCATTGCCTAGCCCTTACAGCTCTTCTGCCTTAGAACCCATACAGAGTATTGATTCTAAGATGAAAGATAAGGGTTTTAAGAAAGAAAGAAAGAAAGAAAGAAAGAAAGAAAGAAAGAAAGAAAGAAAGAAAGAAAGAAAGGAAGGAAGGAAGGAAGGAAGGAAGGAAGGAAGGAAGGAAGGAAGGAAGGAAGGAAGGAAGGAAGGAAGAAAGGAAGAAAAGAGAAAGAAGTTAAAGTTCTTAATAGAACTAGAAGCTGATTTTTAAAAATAGGTAAGTCATTAACTAGTCTGATTATAAAAAGAAAGAAGAAAATTAAATTGCTAGTATTAAAAAAGAAAAGGAGACAAATGAAGAACAAATAACAGAAATTATTGTACACTATTTTTCCTAATTAAAGCTGATAAAACTGACAATTTAAATAAAATGTATAAATATCTACCAAAATATTCAGATTAGTAGAAGAGATATGCCTCCATCTCAGAAAAAAGAAATTGAACCATTTGCAAATGAACTCTCAAAGAAAAAATATCAGGACCAGATGGATTTACAAATGAATTCCATCAAAAATTTAAAGAAAAAAACCAATTCCCATATAGTATTATATAAACTACTTGCAAGAATAAGAAAAGAAGGGAATATACCAAATTTTTTCTATAATGCAAATATGGTCTTAATGCTTAAACAGGAGAAAGACAAATCAGAGAAAGAAAACTATTGGTCATATTTAATATATATTATATACACATATATACATATTGATATGTTTAATATATATCAACCCCCAAATTTTAAATGAAGTATTAACCAGGAAGCTATAGCAACATACAAAATATATTATACATTGTGAACAGGTATGAGTTATACCAAGGATGCAAGGTTGGTTTAATGTTATGAAAATGATGAATATATCAGTACATAATAAATAAAAAACAAAGTCATATAATTACATCAGTGCAGGAAAAGATTTTGGCAAAATATAGCACTTAAAAACACTGTTAAAAACAGCAAGAAGAATAGGAATAAATGGACTTTCCCTCAGCATAGCAAATGATATCTAGATGGACAGGACATTGCAAAAGTGGGGCATTGTTTTTTGTTAACTGTGCTTATTTGTTAAAGATTGTGTTTTCATCTTTTAATTTTTATGCATTTAAAGTGGATTTGAGAAGTGAGGAGAAACTAGAGATATTGTGTGAAAAAGAAGAAAAGAAATAAAAGACTATTGAATGGACAGAGTAGAACAGAAAGAAGTTCAGAGAGAAACAGATAAACAGGACAGCTTTGAAAGTAATGTGTTGAATATATGTACTTTTAAAAGTAAGTTGTAAGTTATAGAAATTACACATATTATCTTTTTCTTTATTACTGTGTATATAAAAGTCTCTTTTTGGTGTCTTAAAACTGAGAATAAAAAAAATTAAAAGACAGAAAAAAAGATCAGTTATTCTCATCATGTAACCATAGACTCTTGGAAGTCCTAGAGCGCCTAGGCAATAGGGAATTGGCTGGATGGAAACCAAGTGGCTGGAATTCACAGAAAAAGTCAGCTGGCTGAGCCAAGCTGACCACCAAGTCCTTTACATTCCAGACTATTGCTCTGTCCTTGTGGGCTCTCCAGCTTTTCTGATAAGATTGCCAGGAATTACAAGAGTAGGCTATGACTAAGTGTATTGTATATGCGCGTGCACACACACACACACACACACACA
>NC_058133.1:210821238-210998904 GCF_016433145.1 Gracilinanus agilis | reverse complement strand
AAGGAAGGAAGGAAGGAAGGAAGGAAGGAAGGAAGGAAGGAAGGAAGGAAGAAAAGAGAAGAAAAGAAAAAGGAACTCTATGGAGGACAAATTGAGGGAAGAGTGACATAAGGCAGGGAGACCAAAGATGAGGCTTTTGAAATAGTCCAAGAGAGAGATGAGAAAGCCCAGAATGTGAAAGGTGACTATATGAGTGAGAAGAGAATTTTCTCCACAAATGGGCATGATTTTGTATAAAATATGAAATTTGGATGGAAACTAGATGCTGGGCCTGGAGTCAAGAAGATCTGGCTCTAAATCTGGTCTCAGATACTAACTGTGTGATCCTGGGCAAGTCACTTAACCTTGTTTGACTCAGTTTCTTCATCTGTCAAATGAGCTGGAGAAGAAAATGGCAAATAATTCCAATATCATTGTCCAAAAAAAATGTGGCCATGAAGAGTCTGGCATGACTAAAATAATGGAACAACAAATATAAGTTTTAACCTTAGATTAGAAACAGATGAAAGGGTTATATGGATAGTATGAAGGGAGAATAAAAGGTTGGAATAGCTGTAACAGAGAATGGTAAAGAAAATAATTTAGGAAGGGGTAAAAGGATTGCCTTGCTGCAGCAAAGGTGTATTTGAGATTTGAGAGGATCAATTCATAGTGGACCTAGTCAGTAAAGTTGCTGGATTTCTTCAGGTACATTCATGTGAAAATATCTCTGAAATCTCTAGGTAAACAAACTAGAAATGTGTAGCCTAAAGAAAAGAAAACTTAGGAGGCAAGAGAGAGACATGATAGTTATCATCAAATATCTGAAGAGCCATCATACAGGAGACAGATTAGGTTTATTCTAAATAGTTCTAAAGGACAGAACTAGAACTCATGAGAGGAAGTTTTAGGAGGGGTAGAGCTTGACTCAATATAAGAAAGGACTTTTAAACATTTTGTTGCTTTTGATTAGTCATTTTTTAAGTCCTATCTGACTCTTTGTGACCACATTTGGGATTTTCTTGGCAAAGATACTGGAGTAGTTTGCATTTCCTTATCCAGCTTATTTGACAGATAAGAAAACTGAGGCAAACAGAGTAGAGTGACTTGCCCAGGGTCACACAGCTAATAAGTAGCTATCTAAAGCCAGATTTGAACTAAGAAAGATGAGTCTTCTTGACTCCAGGCTCTGTACTCTATCCTATGGCACTAATCTGCCTCTATAAACATTTAGAACTATTCAATAAAGGATCAGGCTAGCCCATAAATAAGCATATTCCTCATCACTAGGTGTGCTCACTCAGGGGCTAAAGAGTCACTCATCGAGGACGTTGTATGGGGAGGACTCTTGCAAGAGGTGGGCGATTGGACTATATGACAAAGGTTTCTTCCAACTCTTAGCCTTCGTTTCCCCCTTAAGTAAAATGTGAATAATAATACTTATATTAGCCCACTTCAGTGATGAGAAAGATGCTTTGTAAATCTTAAAACACCATACAAGTGTGAGCTCTTATAGTTGTTAATAATAATTCAAGATAATGGAGAAGAGTGACTGCATGGATAATCCAAAATAATATCCAATCAAAGAAAATTACTTCCATTTGGCCTTGGAACAAATTATCCTTCAATATTTGAAGGATATATGATTTCATCAGTATGTTCTCCCCATTTATAATGGCTCACAACAACACTACAATTTAGTTTTTATAAGTGAAAAATCCATCTCCTGGCTTGTATTCCAGTGATGAGCCCACTCAAATTTTACTTGAGCTTGCCCTCAAGAAAACAAACATTCTATCACCGGACCCTTGTGCCTTGGTAGAACTTGCTAGTCTTTAGGTCCCACTGGTGTAGATACATGATTTCTGCAGTCCCCTCCATGGGAATGTGGGACATCAGAGAAGGCAGTTAGTGGAAGGCACCTCAAAAATGATTCTTCTTAGAATCAGGTTGCTTGAGAATCTAGTCCAAAGTGGGTGATAAATTCTGCCCTAAGGCTAAACACTAGTCCGGGAGCAATAGTCAAAAAAATCCCATAAGGGAAAGTTGAGAAGAACTGTAGCGTGCATTCCTTTGGAATATCTTGCTACCACAAGTTTAGCATGATACGTTTGGGGTATTTAAAGGTTTGTGATTGTGACTCAAATCCTCATTCAGTGCATACTCTTCCAACAGACTGGGAAGAACCACATATCAAGTATCAAAGCTTTGTTGAGAAACCTGTGAAATGATCCAAACTTCTTGAAAACCATTTGGAATTATACTAAGAAAGTGATTGAAATGTCCATACCTGTTGACCCAGGAATCCCACTGTGGGGCATAAATTCCAAGGTCAGTGAATAAAAAGGAAAAAGGAAAAAGAAAGAGCCCATATACATCAAAATATGTATTTTTATACATAAAATATGCACTTTTTTGGATTAGCAAGAAACTGGGGAAAAAGCAGAAGCATATCAACTGGGGAAATAGTTAAACAAATTATTGTATACAAATGTAAGGGAATATTACTGTGCTATGAGAAATGATAACTACAGAAAGCGTGAGAAGACTTATATGAACTGACACAAATTGAAGCAAGAAAACCAGGAAAACAATATACACAATGACAACAACAATGTAAATGGGGGAAAAAAAGCCAAAACAAATGAAACTGGATAAAATCAGAGGCAGTGCGACATCATAATAGGAATAGCACTGGCCTTGGAGCTGGAGGACCCAGGTCCAAAGATTATCTCTGGCATTCGTTGTATGACCTTGGGCAAATCACTTGACTTCCCAGCACTTCGGTGTTTTTATTTGTAAAATGAGGGTATCAGGCAGCTAGATGGTGCAGTGGATAGAACCTGGGAATCAGGAAGACTCATCTCCATGAGTTCAAATCCAGGTGACCTTGTTTGCCTCAGTTTCCTCATTAATTAAATGAGCTGGAGAAGGAAATGGCAACCCACTCCAGTCTATGCCAAGAAAACCCCAAATGGAATCATAAAGAATCAGACACAACAGAGCATCAGCAACAACATTGTACTAGATAGCCTTAAGTTTTCCAGCTATAGATCCGTACTCCTATCATAAATTGTAATCGCCAAGCTTGGATCCAAAGAAAAGATATGAAAATGTACCTTTGCTCACTTCTTTATAGGGTCAAGGGGAACACTATAGGTAGGAAAGTCTGCATAATTCTGGAATTGGTCGAGGATTTGTTTTATTGAACTATCTATTCTTTTTATTCCTTAATTGAAGCAAAAGTTTTCTGAAAGGGACTGTCCTGTCACAGCCCCTATGAACTCTTTCGTTTGTTTTTTGAAATTGTTCATAAGCCAGCCCCCTCCTGCCTTTTCAGTCTTACAGATAACCACATCTGTGCCCCCCACCCCGGTACACGGTGGCCTGGTACTACACAGCCCCAACCTGTGCCCTTCATGTACACTGTGGCTGTGATACACACACACACACACACACACACACACACACACACACACAAGCACACACAAAAAAAAAGTGGCTCAGTGGATAGAGACCCAAGCCTGAAGACAGAAGTTCCTGGGTTCAAATCTGACCTCAGATACTTTCTACTTGTGTGACCCTGGACAAGTCACTTAACCCCCATTGCCTAGTCCTTGCCACTTTTGCCTTAGAACCAATACTTAGTATTGATTCTAAGACAGAAGGTAAGGTATTTATTTTTTTTAAGTTCTCTGAGAGGGGGAGAGAAATGCAAATGATATAAAAATAAAAGGTATCAATAAAAATTTTAAAGTAAATGAGGATACTAAAATCTACACTACTTCATCTGCCCACCAAAAAGATAGAATAATAAAGGAAGTGTTGTTGTTCAGCCATTACAGTCATGTCTCACTCTTTGTAACCCCATTCAGGGTTTTCTTAGTAAAGATATTGGAGTGATTTGCCATCTCCAGGTAATTTTTTTTACAGATAAGATGGCAAAGAGGGTTAAGTGACTTGCTCAGCTAAGTGTCTGCAGCAAGATTTGATCTCAGGTCTTCCTGACTCCAAGACCAGTGCTCTACACACTGCACCATCTGGCTGCCCAATAAAGAGTATAACAAGGGAGAAAATCCAGTCTTAAAATTATTCTTAGCTCCCATACAAAAATGGGTACAATCTCCCTTGGAAAATGGAACCCTCCCTAAACAATACATCTTCCAAGGTGAAGAAGTGTGAACAACTGGCTGCCTTGTTCCTTCTCAGCTCCACCTTTCACAGTTCCCTTGATGGTGTTCCAGAGTTCCCTCCTACAGCCATTTCTGTTGCTGCCCCTCAACAGAACTCAGGAGCAAATATTATGACATTTTTTGTGAGCTACACTCAGCTGATAACACAAAGAGGTCACTCAGGTAATTGTTAAGACATTATCTACTAATCCCTTCCAGAAGGATCACCAATTCACACTGCTCCTGGATCAGGTCAAGTAAATTCCTCTCATTTTTTATTACCCACCCCTGAGTATATATCGTTGCCCCCCACAGTCTAAAACTCCTACTGTGTCTTTCTGAAACTGGGGATAAATGCAAGTCCTGCTTTTCTTTTGCTCTTTCTGCCCACATCATGACTGTGGCAGGCAGCATCCAGGGACATGCAAATTGCCTTTGTAGTGCTGTCATGGAGTTACCAAGGAGATCCAGATGCTGAGATAGATGCCTTCTGGCTCAGGCTGAAATTTCACCAGCATTTCCCTTCTCAATCTCCAGAGGAGTTGTCTTGACCCTGTGATTAATGGGTCCAGACTGAATGGTAAAGCTTCTCTTCTCCTAATGGATGATGGGCATAAGAAGCCATGTTGGGGGAGAGCATGTCTGTACCAAAAAGATGCACAGGATTGGAGCAGCTGGGTAGCTCAGTGGATTGAGAGTCAGGCCTAGAGATGGGAGGTCCTGGGTTCAAATCCGGCCTTAGACACTTCCCAGCTGTGTGACCCTGGGCAAGTCACTTGACCCCCATTGCCCACCTTTACCATTCTTCCACCTAGGAGCCAATGCACAGAAGTTAAGGGTTTAAAATAAAAAAAAAAATTTTTAAAAAGATGCACAGGAGTGAGAGATGGGCATCAGCTGCTAGGAAAAGCAATGGAACTAGAGACAGGACAATATGGCCTCTGGATGGTGGAAGCCACAAAAGGAAACAGCACTTTCCATAAGATCTTCAATAGTGCACTCCAGGTCTGTGTTCTTTAGGCAGATCATATATGGAGTATGTTAAGGTAGATACTTTATTGCTGAAAACATAATTTCTGACTTGGTGGTAATTATTTTTTTATCTTCCCTTCTCCTTTCTTCCTCTCCTGAAAGAATATGTGCCTATTTCCTAAAACTATCTGATTTTTTAAAGTTGTTTACCTTTCTATTTACTTTGTTCCTTAAGCCAATTATTGTGGTAAATATGATTAACCGAGACACTGTTTGTCTATATGTGTCTTTGTTCAGTTATAGGAGAGAAGTTACCACAAGGGAGTGCCCGGAAGGACAGCAAAATAAATTTACAACAGTGCTATTTTATGAGAACAGTTCACTGACTGGGGACTCTGAGCTGAAAAAAGAGAGAGAGAGAAAATTATCAATTCATTCCTTATATAAAGGGGAAGTGGGATGAAAGCCCACAGAGCTTATTTGAATGTCTGTCTTGGTTATTCAGAGCATGTTCAGATATCTGTTTCCTGGTGCCAAGACTTACACGGAGCCTTGGAGAACCTACTTCTAGCCATGAGGAGTTAAAGGGCTGTTACTTGATGGTGGTAAAGAACCTTCTGGTTGGCTAAGGAAGGCATCAGAAGAACTAATAGATGATTCATGAATTGCTTAGAACTGAGGTGGGCATAAAAAAGAATGATCTGCCCCTCATTGGCCTCTTCATCCTTTTCTTTCCCAGTAGTTAGTGAGGCAGACCTGCTCTGAGCTTTTGGTTGGGTGAGGGTGACGTCTCTATCTCCCAACCAGTCTCCGTGTCTCTCTGAGCACAGGTTACCTCTGTTTCTTTGGTGTTTGGTTCTCCAGGATTTTGAGTGAATGAGAATCTGGAAAAGAGAGTACCCTCTTGACCAACAGATTCATGAGAGCATTGGAGATCCCACTGGCAACCAGTACAAGTAAAAGAATCCTCCAACAACACGGGAAACCATTATTTGACACTTACAGAGAGATGTGGAAAGCCCAAGAACAACAGCAGCTCCAGGGATCATGACTTCGTGTGCCTTGCCCTACACCCCTATCAGAGAGAAATGACGTGACTATGTACTCTAAGAAAGCACTAACTCACCAGGCATAATTGAAAATACTACCTAAGGGGAACTTCATGAGGACTCTATGAACGAAGAAAATGCCTTCCAGAGGCAGGAGTCAGGAGGTACTCCTTGGCCACAAGTATTTCTCTGGGCATGTACCTCACTACTATTGTATATCAAATGTGAGTCCACCTTTCCCAGAAAACTCCTGTGTGCAAGGGGAAAGTGTGCCCAAGTATCAAAGATTGTTTTCATAACTTCTCTTCTGGCTATGCCTTCTCAGCAATTCTCCAAAAGCTAGTAGAATTCTATAGGTTCATTGATGATGGTGATAGTGAACGTATTGGATGAGGTGTCACAAGCAGCAGTCCTAGAAACCCAACACTTCCAGGTTATCCACAGAACCTTGAGATGAGCATTGGTCATTGCCTTCTGTGGACCCAACATGCCAGGGCTTGGGAGAGTTGAGACAGCCAGTCCAGAGGAAATGGTACATTTAAAATAGAGACTTTGCCATTTTCTTTCCATTTTGTTGGAGGGGACATCGCCTCCCAGAAGAGAAGAGCTGAAGGAGTGGCTAGAAAGACAGTCATGCCCAAGGGGATGGGTAGCCTTACTTACATAATGGTAGAGTTCCAGAAGAGAGTGACAACCTTGCTCAACTTGGCAGCAGAGTGAATGACAACATCTGCTGGATTTTGAATGAAAAACCTTTTTTTTTTTAATTTTTATTATTTTAAACCCTTAACTTCTGTGTATTGATTCCTTGGTGGAAGAGTGGTAAGGGTAGGCAATGGGGGTCAAGTGACTTGCCCAGGGTCACACAGCTGGGAAGTGTCTGAGGCCAGATTTGAACCTAGGACCTCCCGTTTCTAGGCCTGACTCTCAATCCACCGAGCTATCCAGCTGCCCCCAAAACCTTAAAAAAAAAAAAAAAAAAAAACCCTTACCTTCCACCTTAGAATCCATACCACGTATTGCTCCAAATTAGAGGAACAATAAGAGCTAGGTAATGGGGGTTAAGTGATTTGCCCAAGATCACATAGCTAGAAAGTATCTAAGGCCATAATTGAACCCAGAACCTCCTGTCTTTAGTCCTGGCTCTCAACCCACTGAGTCACCTAGCTGTCCCGCTATTAGCCAAATTTTTAAAGTTAAAGTTTATACTTTAAGGAAAAAAATTTGTGGCTGTTCATTTATGTTATTAAACAGCAAAATATATACTATAAGGTAATATTTCATATAACAGTATATATATTTTTCACATTTACAAGTTACTAAACTTTTTAAAGATATCTCTATATTTCTTTTTGTGTATATCATCTCTTGGTTTTTGTGTTCTTTTCACAAACTTTAACTTTTTGTTTTTTTAACTTTAAAAAAGAAATTGTGTATATATAGTAATAAAAAATAAAATGTTGTTATCATACAATATTACACATATATTTTATGCACTTACTTCTGAGCGTCTAAATTTTTTCTGTGTCATCTGTTGGCCTTCACATGTCGTCTGCAGCTTCCACAAAACTCCCCCAAAATTCCCATTTAGTTTCTTATGCTAAACCAGAATATATTGAAACCTCGATGAATAAAATCGCAATACAGAAAGTGTATTTGTTCTCCTTTCTAAAAGCTAATCAATGTTTGTCAGTTCCAGGATTGGAGAGGGAAGAAGGGAGGGAGACAACATGAATCACATAACTTTGGAAAACTTATGTGGAAATTTGTTATTAAAATAAAATAAAGATCAAAAAAAATTTAAAGATACAAGCTAATTAACTCTAATTAATGGATAATGCAGATGGGATAAACATATCTGATGGGAGCTCATGAACAACAGTATTAGAAATGCCCCATACCTTCAGGATTACCCCTAAGACTCTGAAGAGAAAAGTAGTCAGCCATACTCTGTGGCCCAAGTTCACCAAAATTAGTCAGGAAAGGAACCACAGAAGGATTGCTATAATGTTGGCATGGGGGTAGGGAATGGTTTAGAGCCCTTGCAGAATTTTTAACTTCAGTAAGTCATGACCCTGGTGAGCAGCACTCATGTACAGTGTGAGACTGATATTGAAACACATTATTCTTTTCATGAGTTTTGCAGCAGATTTAACTTCCATATTGTACGTGTGCTCCAGCTAAAGTTAAAATTGTTCTGGTTTCTCTAAGAACGTACTGCCCAAATAGTGAGAGAAAGCAACGTGAAGAAAAGCTGCTCAGTGGTAGCACTGTCTACACTTCCATCTGAGACAGGGTATTTAAAAGAAGAAAGCAGGGCAAAAGAGTCTGGTGTATTGGGGGCAATACTATTATTTTTCAAGTTTCAAAAAGATTAAAGTGTAAGGACAGACCAAAGGGAGAAGCCAGGACAGGCATGGCTGGGAAGGATGACCACTAGGATTTTATTGCGGGGGTCCCAAGCACTTTCTTCTTTCTCCTATTCCTCTGGGAAGATCACTCAGAGAAGTTGTGGTGCCTCTAAGTGTTTTTCTGAGTGTTCACTGTGATGCTATGATTTTGTGGTCATGAAGCCTAATACCTGGAGGGTTAAGCAATGATGAATATGTCCAAAGTCATAAGGCTGGCAAATCTGAATTGGAAAGGACCTCTCCAACCATCTATTCCAAAATCCAATCTGGAAAGGACTTCACCAACCATCTATTCCTAATTCCAATCTAACCCCAATTCAATGTGCGTGGCTAACAGTAATCAGCCGGTATCTGAACATCTGCAATGAAGAACTTCCTTCTTTCCAGGACATTCCATCCTACTTTTAAAACAGATCCCAATGAAGGAGGGGTGTTTTTTCATACAGAGATGAAATCTGTCTCTTATCTATTCCACCCCCACCCAGTTTCTCCAAATTTTACCTTCAAGGGACAAACAGAACAAGCCTAACCCATCTTCCACAGGACAGCCAGACTATTTGAAAAACAACCATCTTCACTCCCCAATCCTAAGTTTTTCATCTTCTAGCTAGAATATTACTTTCAACTGATCCTAGTGAGACATAATTTTCAGTCTTCTTGAAATCCTGGCTATCTTCTGGTTTACTCTAGATAGTTTGTTAACATCCTTCTTCCCATTTTTTGTTTGTTTGTTTGTTTTTAATTTCTATTTTCAGTTCCAAATTCTCTCCCTCTCTTTACCACTCTCCTACTTATGGAGAAGGCAAGAAATAAAATACCCTTCATACATATAAAATCATGCAAATATATTTTTGCATTAGGAATATTCCAAAAAGAAAAGCAAGAAAAATAAAGGGAGGAAAAAAAGCTTCAGTCTGTATTCTGAGTTCATCAGCTCTCTGCCTGAAAATGTATAGCATTTCATGAGTCCTTTGGAGTTGTGGTTGATCATTGTATTGATCAGCTATATCTTTCATACTTGATCATCCTTACAAATTGCTGTTAAAGTATAGATAGTTCTCAGAGTTCAGCTCTCTTCACTTTGCATCATTTTATATAACTCTTCCCTGGTTTTTCTAAAATCATCCTCTTCATCTTTTATCATAGCACAATAGTCTTTCTTCACATTCATATACCACAACTTGTTCAGCCATTCCCCACCTGATAGCAATCTCTTTTAGATTCCAATTCTTTGTCAACACACAAAAAAAGCATAGTTTCAAATTTTTCTCCAGGATGGATGGACCAGTTGACAATTCCACCAACAGTGCATATGTCCCAATTTTCCTATATCCCCCTCACATTTGTCATTTTTCTTTTCTGTCATCTTAGGTGATCTGATGGGTGTGAGGTACCTCAGAGTTCTTTTAATTTGCATTTCTTTAATATTTAATGATTTAAAGCATTTTTTCATAAGACAATTGATAGCTTGGTTTCTTCCTCTGAAAACTACCTGTTCATATCCTTTGAATAGCTCCTACCTTTACAAATCTGGGTCTAATCTATATAGATAAAAAATGAAACCTTTATTAGAGAAATTTGCCAGAAAAATCTATTTTTCTTCTAATTTTAGTGGCATTAGTTTTGTTGGGACAAAAAAATATTTTAATTTTATAAAATTATCATTTTTACCTCCTATGAACCTCTCTGGTCAGTAGCATCCCCCCTATCTAGGTAACTTCTTCCAAGTTATTAATTATTGCTCTAATTTTTCCTTTGCTCCACTTATTCTTTAGGGTTAGATTACTTAGTTTGCAATTAATGCTTAATTGCAATTAATCTATTCTTCAGAGACCTGTTGCAGAGTATAATCTTTATTACATTATAGTCAGAAAAGAGGACATTTAATATTTCTGCTTTTCTGCAAACATTTGTAACTTTTTTGCCCAAAGTATGATCAAATTTTGTGCAAGTATCATGTACAGCTGAGAAAAAAGTTATTCTCATTTCTATTCTATTCAATATTCTCCAGCAGTCTATGGATCTAATTTTTCTAAAATTCTATTCACTCCCTTACCTTCTCTCTATTTTGTGGTTAGAATCATCTAGGTCTCTGAAAGTTAAATTGAGGTTCTCCCACTAGTATAATTTTATTCCATCCTCCTGTAACTCATTTAACTTTTCCTTTAAGAGTGTGGATTCTAGGGGGCAGCTGGGTAGCTCAATGGATTGAGAGCCAGGCCTAGAGACGGGAGGTCCTAGGTTCAAATCTGGCCTCAGACACTTCCCAGCTGTGTGACCCTGGGCAAGTCACTTGACCCCCATTGCCTACCCTTACCACTCTTCCACCAAGGAACTAATACACAGAAGTTAAAGGTTTAAAAATAAAAAACAAAAACAAAAACAAAAAAACAAAGAGTGTGGATTCTAGGGTAGGACAAGCTAATATAATAAAAATGACCATTCTACCCAAATTAATTTACCTATTTAGCGCCATACCTATCAAACTACCAAAAAAACTTTTTTATTGAATTAGAAAAAACTATAACAAAGTTCATTTGGAATAACAAAAGATCAAGAATATCAAGGGAAATAATGAAAAAAAATTGAGAAGGAAGGTGGCCTAGCAGCACCAGATATTAAACTATACTATAAAGCAGCAGTCTTCAAAACAGTATGTTACTGGCTAAGAGACATAAGGGAGGATCAGTGGAATAGACTTGGGGTAAGTGTCATCAGCAACACAGTGTATGGTAAACCCAAAGAGCCCAACTTTTGGTACAAAAATCCATTATTTGACAAAAACTGCTGGGAAATTTGGAAAACAATATGGAAGAGATTAGGTTTAGATCAACATCTCACACCCTACACCAAGATAAATTCAGAATGGGTGAATGACTTGAATATAAAGAGGGAAACTATAAATAAGTTAAGTGAACACAGAAAAGAAAAAAATCAAGCAAGAGCTAGAGAAAATTACAAAATGTAAAATAAATGATTTTGGTTATATTAAATTAAAAAGCTTTTGTACAAACAAAAACAATGCAACCAAAATCAGAAGGAAAACAACAAATTGGGAAAAAATCTTTATAACAAAAAACTCTGACAGGGGTCTAATAACTCAAATATACAAGGAGTTAAATCAATAATATAAAAAAATCAAGCTATTCCCCAATTGATAAATGGGCAAGGGACATGAATAGGCAATTTTCAGATAAAGAAATCAAAAGTATCAATAAGCACATGAGAAAGTGTTCTAAATCTCTAATAATTAGAGAAATGCAAATCAAAACAACTCTGAGGTATCATCTCACACCTAGCAGATTGGCTAAAATGAAAGAAGGGGAGAATAATGAATGTTGGAGGGAATGTGGCAAAATTGGGACATTAATGCATTGCTGGAGGAGTTGTGAACTGATCCAACCATTGTGGATGGCAATTTGGAACTATGCCCAAAGAGCTCTATAAGAATGCCTGCCCTTTGATCCAGTCATACCATTGTTGGGTCTGTACCCCAAAGAGATCATAGATAAACAGACTTGTACGAAAATATTTATAGCCGTGCTTTTTGTGGTGGCAAAAAACTGGAAAATGAGGGTATGCCCTTCAATTGGGGAATGGCTGAACAAATTGTGGTATATGCTGGTAATGGAATACTATTGTGCTCAAAGGAATAATAAACTGGAGGAATTCCATGTGAACTGGAAAAACCTCCAGGAATTGATGCAGAGCGAAAGGAGCAGGGCCAGAAGAACATTGTACATAGAGACCAATACACTATGGTGAAATAGAATGTAATGGACTTCTGAACCAGCAGCAATGCAATGACCCAGGACAATTCTGAGGGATTTATGGAAAAGAACGCTACTCACATTCAGAGGAAGAACTGCAGGAGTGGAAACACAGAAGAAAAGCAACTGCTTGGACACATGGGTTAAGGGAGACATGATTGGGGGTGTAGACTCTAAGGACCACCCCAATGCAACTATCAATAAGATGGAAATAGGTCTTGATCAATGACACATGTTAAAACCAGTGGAAATGCACATCGGCTATGGGGGGCTAGGTCAGGGGGTGAAAGGGAAAGTAAGAGCATGAATCATGTAAACATGTTAACTTTTCTAAAAAATAAATATTATTAAATGTTTAAAAATTAATTAATCAATCAATTAATTTTTTAAAAAGAGTGTGGATTCTATTTCATTTGGTATAATGTTCAGTATTGTTTTATTTCATTGTTGATGGTAACTTTTAGCAAAAATATGGTTTCTCTGATTATACCTTTTGTAGATCTAATTTTGCTTTGGCTTTTTTCTGAAATCATGAGTTTTTTACTTTAGCTGAAGGAAAACAGATTCTAGTCCAGTCTTCTATTTTAAATCTGTGCGTCTGTTTCAAGTATTTCTCATATAAACAATATATTGTTGAATTCTGGTTTCTAATCCATTCTGCTATCCTCTTCCATTTTATGGGTGAGTTTATCCTATTCACATTCACAATTATGAATGATAACTGTGTATTTCTCCTCTCCTATTCTCTCCTGTTGGCTCCATTAATCTACTCTGCCTGTTATCATTCCACCTTTCACTTAGTCCCTTCCCCTCCTACTTCCCTATTGGGTAAGAAGAATATAATAAACAAGATGAATACCCAATTCTGTGTTCATATGTAAATGTTTGCACATTCTTCCCTCTCAACCAGCTCAGATGAGAATGAGGTTCAAGTGTTGCCAGCTTCCCCTCCCCAATTTCCCCTACTTATAAAAATTCTTCCTTGAACAATTCTTTTATATAAGATAATCTTCCCCATTCTTCCTCTCCCTTCCTCCCTCCCCCAGTACATTCTTTTTTCTGACTCCATTTTTCTTTTGAGATCATTCCAATATTAAAAACTAATACCTGGGGCAGCTGGGTAGCTCAGTGGATTGAGAGCCAGGCCTAGAGACAGGAGGTCCTAGGTTCAAATCCGGCCTCAGACACTTCCCAGCTGTGTGACCCTGGGCAAGTCACTTGACCCCCATTGCCTACCCTTACCAATCTTCCACCTATAAGTCAATACACAGAAGTTAAGGGTTTAAAATTAAAAAAAAAAAAACTAATACCCACACCTTCTAAGTATACTTCTTCTAATTGTCCTAAGGATGATAAAATGCTTAAGGGTTACAAGTATCATCTTCCTATATAAGAATGTAAACAATTTAACCTTCTAAGTCTCTTCTGATTTCTCACTCGTGTTTACCTTTTAACCTTTTCTTCTGTCTTATGTTTAAATGTCAAATTTTCTATTCAGCCCTGGGCTTTTCATCAAGAATGCTTGAAAATCTTCTTTTTCATTAAATATCCTAGTTCTTCCTGAAAGACTATACTCAGTTTTGCTGGGGAAGTTATTCTTGATTGTAATCCTACCTCTTTTGCCTTCCAGGATATCATATTCTAAACTCTCCATTCCTTTAGAGAAGTAGCTGCTAAATCTTGTGTAATTCTAACTGTGGCTCCATGGTATCTGAATTTTTTTCTTTCTGGATTTTTATAGTATTTTCTCTTTAACCTGAGGGCTCTGAAATTTGTCCATAATATTCCTGTGAATTTTCATTTTTGTATCTCCTTCAGCAAGTGGTTAATGAATTCTTTCGATTTCTACTTTGCCCTCTAATTCTAAGATATCAAGTCATCTTTTCTTTGTTATTTCTTGAAATAGAATAGGTTCTTCTTAATCATGAATTTCACATAGTCCAATAATTCTTAAATTTATCTTTCCTCAATCTATTTTCAAGTAATTGTTTTCCTTTGAGATGTTTCACATTTTCTTTTATTTTTTTTCAGTCTTTTGACTTTGTTTTCCTGTTTCTTGATGTTTCATAGAGTCCTTAGCTTCCACTTTACCAATTCTAATTTTTAAGGAGTTATTTCCCTCAGTGAAGTTTTGTGCCCCTTTTTGTTACCTTTTGACCAATTCTGATTTTTAATGAGTCATTTTCTTTACTGTTGTGGGGTACTCCTTTTAGCAAGCTGTTAATTTTCTTTTCATAATTTTCTTGCATTCTTCTCATTTTTCCCAATTTTTCCTCCATCACCCTTATTTGATTTTTTAAATCCTTTTTTGCTCTTTCTTTATCTCTTTCTTTATTTCTTCCAGGAATTCTTGTTTAGCTTATATTAGATCTGTATTTTTCTTTGAGGCATCACTTGTGATTGTCTTAAAGACATTGTCTTCTTCTAAGTCTGTACCTTGAGCTTCCCTGGCACCATAGTAGCTTTGGACTTTTGTTGAGATCTCTTTATCATCTCTGATAATCTGATAAGGACAGTTTAGTTGATGAGGGAATAACAGGACACGAAGATCTTTTAACTCATGCTTCCAGCTCTGTCTCCCAGAGCATGGAGTTTATTATATATATATCAAGACTCATTTCACACAAAAGAACCCCCCCAAAACTTTGCAGATCTGCAGAAGTTATAAATTATGTCATATCAAAACACAAAACATTGGCTTCAGAATAGAACAAGGCCAAGGCTGAATTTTGACTGGGTTCTTATCAGAAAACCAAGTTGGGGAATATCCCTCTCAGGGTCAAATTGCCCCTGCTAAGGTTTTGGCCTTGGCTATATCAGGCAGCTGCATTCCTGGCCAAAGGGGGAGAGTGTTAACCATTTAACTTCTGGTTAGCTAGGAATTTAAAGCTTTACAATAAGGCCACAATACTTTTCAACAAGAAATTACAAGGATCACAAAAGGGATCAAAAGAGGAGTCTCAGATTTTTATCTGTTCTCTTATTGGCTTCCCACAGACTTTACATTACAGTTGAGTTCTCCTCATCTCTGGGGTTGATGGGATATCTGGTTTTTATATCCTGCTGCTTTCTCAACTAGATCTAGGGACTTGAAATTTTTTGGTACTTTCAAGGTGACATGATTTATGGGGAGGTATTTTCACTGATCTCCTGGTCTCTGTGCTTCTCCTTACCCAAACCCTGCTCTCTCATGACCAAAACTGCTCTTTTCTAGCCAGGAACTACAACTCAAAACTTAGAAATGGGCAGCAGAGCTGCTAAATGGCACCCAATCCTATGCCCAGTGCTAGCATAGGGGTCCCCAAGAAACTTTCTGACCAGAAATTCAGTCTTCTTGCTGTTCCTAGACTCTCCTTATGCCATCACAGCAACTTCTTGCCCCTAAGGACCACAGCCCCTTTTCTCTTGTGCCACGCCATGCTTCTAGGCATTGCCCAGCATAGTGTCTGCAGACCTTTCTTTCTAGCTTCCTAAGCTGCCCTGGACTATAAAAATTATTCATTGTGATTTTTTTGTTAGTTTTTCTTCCCAGAATTTATTTTGATGTACTTTTTTAAGCTGTTTAGAGAAATGTGTTGAGAAAACTAGGCAAAAATGCTTAGTTCACTCTACTATCTTGGCTCCATCTTCTTGTCAATGTCCTTTCAAAATTATGATGCCCAGAACTGAACATGATTCTGCAGATGTGTTCTGACCCAGAAGGGTAGAGGAGAATAGTATGACAATAGCTTTTTTCGCTACCATATTATGTAATTGGTTTATTCTTAACTTACAGTACACTAAGAACTGCATGTATTATTCACATGAACTATTGTCTTCCCTTATCTCCTCTCCATATTTATGAAGTTGGACACACTCTTTTGAGTTGCTCCCCAGTCCCTTACAGCTGATACTGGGACATACCAGACATAAGGGGGGGTAGATATTGGCTTAAGTGCAAACTGTATAACCAGGGGAAGCTGGATATAGTTTCTTTAAAATAGGCACATGTCCCAGTCAAGAAAACAGATAAGGCAGCAACTTCTGATCCTCTCTACATACCACATATTTATTTATTCAGTCAATTAGTCAAGAAATACTTCCTTAGTATCTTCCAAAGTACCCAGCATCTAACCAAGCTAATGGGGAAGGGAAGGCAAGGAGCAAAAGAAGAATACACACACCCAGAGGAAGGAGAAAAAGGCTCACAATCTAGTTGAGGATAGAAGGAACTCAGAGAGCAATCTATGGAGAATATAAGCATTTTCACGATAACAAAATCCAATTTCTAAAGGGAAGTAATTTGTAACTGTGTTCAGACTAATTGTCCTATGGGTGAGATGAAGGTCTGAGCTCTCACTGGGAACCCTCACTGTTGTGGTCTTCACAGTCCTAGAAGAGGCTGGAAGTGTTGCCATCTTTGAGGCAGGGGGTGGTATTATCATGGTGGGAGCTTTTGAATCTCCCTGAGATAGAACAGTCAGTCTTCCTGAAGTTTCTCAGAGAATGATCATAAAGGCAATCTATGATAAAGCTCCAAGAGAAGCAAAGACCACAGTTGGGGACAAACATGATGGGAAATCTGAGAGAGAGAGAGAGAAGAAAAGTAAGCTATAATATTGAGGGGAAGTAGACAGAAATTGAAGGGGGTGATCACAGTGGGTCAACAAGTCTCTGCAGGCATCTTAGAACAAAGAATTCAAACTACAGCTGCAAGTTACAATCCTTGCTTTAAGGACTGAGGAAAGCTTGAAAGGTTTTACTCTCCCTAAATTCCCTTTCCCATTCTACTTTGCTAAAAGGCATCTATATCTACTCTCCTTTGCTAATTATGTAGGCTGCTCCTTTATCCTTATCTTTGCTTCATATTACTCCATGATCAGTCATGAATGTCTCTACTACAGATCCAATTCTGTGTCAGAAATGAAGGAATTAAAAGATACTTAGTACGTAAGTATATCCAGTAACTAGCTGGGATTCGTAGAATTTTTATACACCTGTCACCTGTGTCAATATTATGCAGGCCACTTCTCTTGGCCCTGGACTACCCTCCATTAGGAGCTGTCCAAATCAGAGAGATGGGCCACTGCTAACTCACCTTTCTCTTACCTGCCTATCCTTATCAAGCTGGGGGAAAGATCTAAGTTAGGAGTAGTCCTAAGAGGCAAGCAACTTTCCCTGCAGCCTGAAACAGAGCCTGTGATCTGCTAGCTAGAGTCTCAGTTCTTGGGGTCTTTGATATGTGCCTGCCCCTCTTGCTCCCTACCTCCCAACTCTGGACACAGCAGGTATGAGAAGCACATCTTTCTTTCTTGCCTAAAGAACTTGACAAAGCCCAGGTACTTCTTTTATTTTTCCAAAAAGTACTTTGAAGACTTTCAAAGCCAACAGTGTTTATAAGCAGTCACCAAACAGCATGGAAAAGACCCAGAAACCCTAGGGCAACCCTAAAATGAAGCAGCTCATACAATTCAGGACTTATAAGTAGGGATCCTGCAGAGCACAAGCTCCAATAGTAAAGCAATGCTCGCAACCCTAGAACTTGAGGTCCATTCCACAGCTTTGATTAGATAGGGTGACCAGGGCTTTTCGTCAAGGTGATGAATTAAGAAGACCCTGATAGGGGGAACTAGGTGGCTCAGTGGATAAAGAACCAGGCTTGGAGACAAGAGGTCCTGCGTTCAAATCTGGTCTCAGATACTTCCTAGCTGGGTGATCCTGGACAAGTCGCTTAAGTTCAATTGCCCAAATACCTTTACCACTTTTCTGTCTTGGAACAGATACCTACTATCAATTCTAAGATGGAAAGTAAGGGTTTAAAAAAAAAGAGGGCACTGACAACATTTTCAGTCCCTCAAAAATGTAGAAATAACAGGCTAGCATTTAGGAAGCAAAAATAATTCATTAAAATATGAACTCATTAGATGGTTCCCATCCAACTCTATGACTGTTTCCCAAAACACCCACAAGAATCTGTGTTGCAGAGTCAGTCTGACCTCCAATTCCTATGCGAGAGTGCAGAAAATACTTGTTTGAGTGAAAAATTCCCCATTATAGCTCTGGTCTATCTCCCAGTAACAAAGCTAAGGGCCAAAGGGCCCAAGATATCCATGCAAAAGTAGCATTCTAGTGGTGAGAAGAAAACTGGATTTTAGTTGGAGGAGTCGGGTTTGAATTCAAGCAATACCACTACCCACACAACCTTGACAAATCATCACCATCAATATGCCTCTCCGGCTTCAGTTTATTCACTTATAAAAGGAAGAGTCAGGTCCTTTCTAGGTCTTATTCCTATGTGACAATGCTCCAGTCATTATTAGACACCCCTATAGAATCCGGAAAACCTGAGTTCACATCTGGACTCCATTTCTAAATAACCATGTAGCCTGGGGCAGGTTATTTCCCTTCCCTCACTCTCCTCTTTCACCTGCAAAATAAAGGTGTTGAGCTAGATTATCTCTAAGATCCTTTCCAATTATAACATGATGGAGTCCTGTGTGGTGAAAGTGAAAGTGAAAGTGAGAACAATTTTCTAGAATCTTCACTGGGGCCAAATGAGATAACACACACAGAGCTTTGCAAAACTTAAAGCACTAGCTAAATGCTAGGTATTTAAAATTGCTATTATTGTTATTATTACCTGGGAAGTAGCTTCTTGTTAAATAAAGGCTGAATTTCTTATCTAATGATGAATTGAAGTTTGAGGTGTTGTATAAATAGTGAACTATGAGGGGGCAGTTGAGTGGCTCAGTGGATTGAGAGTCAGACATAGAGATGGGTGGTCCTAGGTTAAAATCTGGCCTCAGACCCTTCCTAGCTGTGTGACCCTGGACAAGTCACTTAACTCCCATTGCCTAGCCCTTACCACACTTCTGCTTTGGAACCAATACATGGTATTGATTCTAAGATGGAAGGCAAGGGTTTAAAAAACAAAAAGTGGGCCAGGACCTGGAGAACAAGGATTCTAGGTAAGGAGAAACCAAAAAACATGGACAAGGTCATTCTAGTGACCTGGTGACAGCAATGGACAATGTATCTCTCCTCTTTCTTGGCAGAGGTGAGGGCTATGGATGTGAAATACTACACATTATTTGAGGTTTGACAGATGTTTGTGGGGGGAAATAATTATAGAATTTGTACTACAGAAGCATTTCCTCTCCCATTCTCTATGAATAAAAGACAAATAAGGAGACAGCCTCTCTTTCAAGGAGAATAAAAAGCAAAAAGCAAGTGCTCAAACCAATTGGCTCCACAGTGCAAAGATTCTAGATTCATTTGTTTGCCTGTCATCTGAATCAATATTATGCAAACCCACCTGCCTTTGTCCTAAGCTCCAACCCAGAGAGATGAGTCACTGCTAACACATCCTTCCTCACCTGCTTCTAAAGTTTAGAATATTGGACACTGTAGCTGCCTTTTCCCCATCCCCAAGGCTTTCTTGGCTTTCTCACCCAAAGGACGGACACAGACCACTTTTCTTACCCTTGGGATGTCTAAGCTGGTTATTCCATCTCCCTTCTCCCTTCCCCTATCTTTCCTCATTCACTCACATCCTTTAAATAAAGATATATGTAAATACACACACACACGTCTAGTCCACATCTGGCATGGCAATTTAAATGAGAGGACAGGGATGGAAGCCTCCGTATCTTCCAGAATCCCCTACTTCCTTTTCTCCACTGAAGTGGACAGCAGAAGACAGTGAAAGGAAGAGGGACAGCAGCTGGAGGAAGGGAATGTGACCAAAGAGACATGAAATTCCTAAAATAACAACTTCTCCACCCTTCCTATAAGGCCCCCAAGAGTGGCCCTCCTCCCCATCCTATGGCCTGTAGTTTCAGAGTCTGACACTAAATCTCATCAACAAGAAATTTGAAGCCATTAAAATACAATAAAAGAGAAATTAAATGTAATTGCTTCGTATATTATAACTAATTGAAACATCAATTGTGATTTTTATGATCTGCATTCAAAGTGAGCGATGCCACGATTCACAAAATGAAAGTTAAATGATGTTAGAAATGTCCTGCAATGTTTTCCTTTTCTCTCCCATTCTGCCAATCCATGCCCCATTTCTGCCTTCCAAATTTTGCTCAGAACATTTCCTTTAGGAGACCGTCCTTAGTTAACTCTAAACGGTAGTGATCCATCCCCATTTCCATATTTCCTCAGTTCATACTTCAGCCCACTCAACTCTATATCTCAACCCCCATTCAATTATACATTGCCCTAGGGCAGGGTCTCTGGCTCACCTCTGCTTTTTTTCATGTTCCCTACAACCAGTTTCCCATATTGGTCAAGACTCTGGCCAAGACTCTAGCAAAGACACTCTCCCACCCCTATCTGACTCCAGTGCCCAGATATTAGTGTTAGTGGTGACTAGAGGGCACCATTTGTGGAAAGAGATGTTATCATTTCAATTGAATAGACACTTATTAAGAATGGACTCATGGGCAGCTGGGTAGCTCAGTGGAGTGAGAGTCAGGCCTAGAGACAGGAGGTCCTAGGTTCAAATCCGGCCTCAGACACTTCTCAGCTGTGTGACCCTGGGCAAGTCACTTGACCCCCATTGCCCACCCTTACCACTCTTCCACCTATGAGACAATACACCGAAGTACAAGGGTTTTAAAAAAAAAAAAAAAAAGAATGGACTCATGTGCTAAGCACTATATGCATTAGAAATACCAACCAGTCTCCGGCCACAAGAAACTTCCATTCTCCTAGGGAGTTTCCATAAGTATATTCTTGGAGTTGGATGGATGTGAATCAAAGCATACTATTTTTCACATCGGTGTAGTTATGGGTTTTGGGGGGTGAGTTCGGTTCTAAATGAGTGTGCTCTTATCACAATGACCAATATGGAAGTGTGCTTTACATGATAATAAAGATAAAATTTAGAGAAGCAACACCAAGAGGCACATCAAAAAAGACTTTATGAACCAGAGACAGATGAAACAGAGCACCCAAAAGACTCAAATCTACCCCCAATAGATCTTAAGCCCTGGTGTCCACCTACCTGACTAGGAAGGTTCCAGACAATTTTTCTTCAGCCCATCGAATATTTTATTTATAGATTGTGGGAGTCAGAATATCAGAGATGCCACTCTAAAGCCAGTTCTTTTAGTTCAAATTCAAGATTGGTATGAAATAAGGGGTCTCGCAAGTCAATGCCCATTTAACAAAGGAGAAGGTTTACTTTGTGCTAACACATCAGAGATATGCCACAAGGATACAGTAATTCTTATCTTCTCTGGAAATACCCTACTTTTATTCCATCTGGAAACACGTCTGGTCATCAGCCATCAGATTATAACTCCTGTGTTCTCCGGCACCCACCAAGTCTGAAAGGCGGTGACTGTGAAGTTGAGATCTTTTATGCCTCCAGACCGAGAAGATGAATCAGGAAATCTGGGACCAACTGGGTTGCATGAGGGAAGGAAGCTGGGTCAGGGTCAGGGACACTGTTGGAAAAATTTGGTCCTACCAGACATAAGCAATCTAGTTCATCCCCCTGCCTCTATTCTTGGGTTCTCTATACCTACTAAGATAATATACTCAAAGTGGCTGAGTCTAGTATGGTAGAATAATTTATACAAGAAGTGGGGTCATGGGAAAAGACTTAGAATACCAGTCTCCTTACCCTCCAGGACCATACAGTTAAAGTAGTAACTACTATCTCATTTCCCCCATATAGCTTCATTTATCTTATAAGCATATCCACTACTAACAATACTTAAGGGAGGATATAGATATAATTCTACCTTAGTAGTCCCTCTCCCTGAAGAGGGCAGAGTAGCCAAGCATCTGTTGGAGCTAGGCTCCTATTTCTGCCCCTGGTAGGAATTATAATCTTCCTTGAAGAAGAGTGGGGAGAGAAGAGGCTAAAGATGTCCATTCCGCCTCCCTTCGAGTCTTATCAGGACACCTCCATCACCAGCCCTCACCACATACACCACCACAAGTCTCCTCCCCACTTCACAGCCCACCCCATTCATGTGCTTCTTTGTGGGCCAGGCATTAGGGCTAGAAGTGACTGGAAGAGATGCCATTTGGGAAAGGAAAGCTTATCATTTCAACTCAACACTTATTAAGGGTCTATTAGGTTACCTATTAGACATTAACTATGCACAATGCAGGGACTCTCACGGCCCATACGGAGAGCCCTGGCCGCTGCTTATGAGTGACTCAATGAATGACTTGAAGATTCCCAGCATTCCCGCCCTGCCAGACCTCTTCTAGACCACTGCAGGATAAAAGGTACAAGGTCACGGTCTTGGCGGTCTAGATTCCAGCCAGAAAGCCCACGTGACACAGGCTTAAATGTATCCCAACCCATCCGAAACCTTGGAAGGCCTTAGCTGTCAGGTTTGCATTCCTCTGATACCCTAAGCGTGGGACTTTATATATTGACAACTGTGGTGTTCCAAGGCTGCAGCCATTGGTGGCACAATGGATAGAGCACTGGACATGGAGTCCAGAAGACCTGGGTTCAAATCCTGACTCAGACACTATATAATTAGAAAAATCTTGACCCCTTGGACTACACTTTCCAGCATCCTTTTCTTCCTTCATCCCCACCTTAGTACTTATGTTGTTTGTATATAATTAAGTATAGCTCCGCCTCTGGCTTTCTCTTTTTCCCCCATGCATGGCTGGGGAAGCTGGCTTTACTCAGACTTTTTTATTTTAATTATTATTAACAAATCTTTTTAAGTATAATACTTAGAGTACTGGATATTAATTTTACTTCTCACAACACTTCTTAGCTGGGTGAACCTGGCCAGCCCAATGAACCTCAGTTTTCTCCTCTGTAAAATGGAGGTAATAATAGCACCTACCTTTCAGGATTTTTGTGAAGCTTTAAAAAAAATCATAATAATCAATGGAAAGTATTTTGAAAACTGTAAAGTGCTATATAAAATACATGCCAAAATTATCTACCGCATCCCAAACCATTACCAGTCATCTTGATCTTTGTCCTTCCACTGGATTTCAATGATTCTAGAAGAGAGAGTGAGACTTTATGCAATTCCGCCTCATTTAAATCCAATTCACACGCAAGTCAAGACATTTCCCCACAATGCCATTAATCATCTTTGAAAAAAAGCATAGGGGCATCAGTGGATGGAGCTCCTGACCCAGAGACTGGAAGTCCAGGATTCAGATCTGGCTTCAGACACTTCCTAGCTGTGTGACCCTGGGCAAGTCATTTAACACCCATAGCCCAGCCCTTACCACTCTTCTGCCTTGGAACCAATATACAGAATTGATTCTAAGACAGAAGGTAAGGGTTTTAAAAAAAAGAAAGAAAATAAAAAAAAATGCTAACCATTATTGTTATCATCATCATCCTCCCAAAGGTTCCCACAGGTTTCAGATTAAGGCAAGGTGAGTCATGAGAGGTTTGGATCATAGATTTAGACCCACATGAGACCAAGAAGATAACTTAGACAAAACCCCTCATTAAAGATGAGGAAACTGAGACCCAGAGAGGCCAAGTTTTTTGCCCAAGATGGTATCAACACCAAGTAGCAAGGCCAGAAGCCAAATCCAAGTCCTCTGACTCCAAATTAAGAAGGTTTTCTTTTTCCACTGCACCAGCCTGTGACGCTGAAGGACTTTTGGAATATCAGGGCACATCTCTGGAACTAGCCTGACCCACCTGGTACTCTACAGCCCCAGAAACCAATGGCAACCAGGGCTGCCCTCAACCAATAGAACTCTCACAGGTGCTCTGCCATAGTCCACAGAATATATCAGCTACCTCTGCGGTTTGCCTCCATTCTCCTTTCTCACATTTCCATCTGGGTTAACAGGACACCACAGAACCCAAAGCTGTTATCTAAATCAAGCATGGGGGTTGTGGGTAATGTCTCTGGGGTTGAAACTAGAATAAGGAGAGAAGCTGCCAGTCAGGGCTCCCTCTCCCCCAAAGGAGAAGACAAGTTTGGGAAAGGAGGAAATTCCGGAGATTTGTGGGTTTTCTCTTCCCCAGGTTACAGAACAGCCAGTGTCTCAGTGGACCTGTAATTTGTAGCTCTTAGTTTAAATGCTGATGTTTAATAGACCTGCGACCAAAAAATGTTTTTTAGCAGATTGTAAATGTCTCCCCGATGCATCCAACAGTAATTACTCCAGCACTGACAATCTCTATTTAAAAGTTCATGGCCATCCGGTGGGGAGGGGTAAGGGGAGGAGAGCAGCCCCAGTGCATCTCTTCATGAGGACTAGGAGTGAAGGGAGAAGGAATACGTGCCAGCCTGCATGTGTGTCTCAATGCCAGTGTGGCATCTGCCACATCCATGTGCCCGATATATGACAACCTGGGCCCCATTTCTATTGTTTTAGAAATCTCCTCAATGGGAGCAGCTGGGTGGCTCAGTGCATAGAGAGCCAGACCTGTAAATGGGAGGTCCTGGGTTCAAATATGGCCTCAGACACATCCTGGGCAAGTTATTTAACCACAATTACCCAGCCTTTACCATTCTTCTGCCTTGGAACCAATATTTAGTATAAGATAAGAGTTTAAAAAGAAAAAAAATTTCAATGCTAGTAGCTGGGCATACTGCAAAACTAGGAAACAAAGACAAAAGGATGGGTTTTAATCATTTCTGTAAAGGAAGGGAATGAGCATTTATTAAGCACCTACTATATGCCAGCTACTATTCTGAGCCCTTTTTACAAATGTTATTTTATTTGATACGGACAACTCTGTGAGATAGGTGCTATTATTCTCCCCATGTCCCCCATAAGGAAATGGAAGTCAACAAAGATTAAGTGACTTGCTCAGAGTCACCTAGCTAGGAAATTTCTGAGATTGGATTTTAATTCAGGGCTACTGGGGGCAGCTGGATGACTCAGTGGATTGAGAGCCAGGCCTAGAAACAGGAAGTCCTGGGTTCAAATCCAGCCATAGACACTTCCTAACTGTGTGACCCTGGGCAAGTCACTTAACCCCCATTGCCTAAACCATTGGTGGGCAAACTTTTTAAAGAGGGGGCCAAAGGAAAGGAAATGCTCATCTGTCAATCTGTTTCTAAGGCAACTCTTTTGAAGTTTCATTGTATTGTATCCTACTCATTGTATTCGTCAGATTAGGAATAATGTCCTGTGGACCGATAGAACATTTTAGGACCCGCCCCCCCAATCTGGCCCACAGGCTGTAGTTTGCCCATCACTGGCCTAACTCTTACTGCTCTTCTGCCTTAGAACCAATATATAGGTGTTTTTTTTTTTAATTTTTATTTTAAACCCTTAACTTCTGTGTATTGGCTCCTAGTTAGAAGAGTGGTAAGGGTGGGCAATGGGGGTCAAGTGACTTGCCCAGGGTCACACAGCTGGGAAGTGTCTGAGGCCAGATTTGAACCCAGGATCTCCCATCTCTAGACCTGACTCTCAATCCACTGAGCTACCCAGCTGCCCCCCAATATGTAGTTTTTAAAAAAATTCAGGGCTCCTTAAGGCATTCAGGCCCAGAGTCCATCCACTATACCATCTACCTTGCCAGTAGCAAGAGAAACTTGGATTAAATGTTAAAGAAAAGCCTTAAACAAAGATTCCAAACTAGAAAGCACCTTAGAAGTCATTTAGTCCGAGCCCTTCATGTTATAAATAAGGAAAGTGAGGACCTCACTTCTCTCTCCCTGCTCTTGTACACCCTCCACTCATTTGTCAAAGTAGTCTTCCTAAGACTTGGGCATGATCGTGTCACCCCCACCCTTCCATAAACTCCAATGGCTCCCTATCGCCTCCAGGATCAAATATTAAATCATTCTACCTTTCCAGTAATCTGTCACTTTACTCATCCCTCCACCCCCAAATTCTCTATAATCCCAGTAACACCAGTCTCTTTGTCCTTTTTTGAACATGACACTCCTCCATCTCTATACTCTGGCCATTTCTCCTGGCTTTCCCAATGCCTGGATTTCTCTCCATCTTCATCTCAGCCTCCTGACTTCCCTGTCTTCTTTCATGACTCAGATAAGAATCCAACTTTAACTAGAAGGGTTGTTTGCACATTGTCTCCCCCATTTAGCTCTAAGAACTCTCTCAGAAAAGGGACTGATTTTTTTTGCCTTTCTTTTTAACCTCAGTGTAAGTTAGCACCATACCTGGAATAAAATAGGCACTTAATAAATGCTTTTTGACTGGCCAGAAAGTTCAAGATTCAAATCTAGAATCTCTGTCTATAGATGTGTCCCTCTTTCCTACTGTACCAGGCACTCTCTCATTTAAAACACACACACACACACACACACACACACACACACACACACACACACACGACAACGACAAACAAAAATAAACAAAAAACCCTCACCTTCTTCTTAGAATTTATATTAAGTATCAGTTCCACAGAAGAGTGGTAAGAGCTAGGCAGTTGGAGTTAAGTGACTTGCTCAAGGTCACCTAGCTAGGCAGTGTCTAAGGCTAGATTTGAATTCAGGTCTTCCCCACTTTAGACCTGGCCCTCTATCCACTATGCTACCTTGCTGCCCTTGGTCACTTTCTCAGTGAAAAGGTTTACCAAGAAGTAAAACTGATCAGGACAATGGAGCCATTCTCTACACTGAAGGATAATGGCATCTCCATCTTGTACTTCAGCTGTATCAGTCTTGGAGGGGATGGGTAACAGTGTATTTCAGTAGATAGAAAACTCCACTGAAAATCCAGAGACTTGGATTCTAGTGCTAGGTCTGCCACCAACTAGCGATATTCTGTGACTTCTCTGGTTTCTTCATCTGTAAACTTCCTCAGTTTCTTCATATGTAAAACTCTAAGCTTCTTGAAGATGGGGCTAGTTTATGCCTTATTCATCTTTGCACCTCATCTACTGCCTAGCAAAAGGCTATGCACATAGCAACTACTTCCATTGTCCATGCTAGGCAGGTTCATTGAATTAAATGGAGGAGATTGGACTAGACAGTTCACTCTAGAGTTAGATCCCTCCTAACTCTAAAATTCTTTGACCTTCCTGAAGACAGGGACAAGGCTCGGATGATTTCTGGAGGTTTCTGCCTACAGAATTTCAGACTTTTAAACTAGTTAGAATAGAAAGAGCGGTTATTATTTTAGTATTCTCTTAGAGCTCACTCACCCAACTCACATCACCAATGGCCAAATGGGTACCCAGAAGAAGAATGTTGCTAATTCATGGCATGCTGATCTAGGACTAGAATCCAGGTCTCTGGATTTTCAGTAGACTTTTCTATCTACTTAAACATACTGCTATACAACCTCTCAAAGACTCATGTAGCTGAAGTAAAAGATGGAGATGGCCATTATGCTTCAATGAAGAGAATGGCTCCATTGTCCTGAATGATCTCATTTCTTGGTAAGCCTTTTCATTAAGAGAGTACCTAGATGCAGCTAAGTAGCATAGTGCATAGAGGGACAGGTTTGGGGTTGGGAGGACTCAGATTTGTATCTGGCCTTAGGCACTGCCTGTGTGATCTTAGGCAAGTCACTTAACCCCAGTTACCTGTTGAGTTATTACTGTTCCCAGCATTCTAGGGGAAACTCTTTGGGTCAGTTTCTTCTTCAACAATAGCCCCTACAGATATGCTTCCCCTTAACAATCAGCTAATAAACTCTATTCTATAGCAAAGGTATTTGCTCGAAAGAACAATAATTATAAAGCATTTCCCCCGATATCAGAGGCTCACTCTCCCGCTGATGAAACCAGAGTCCGGAGCAGAGATAGAGTAGAGAGGGCATAAACTTAAAATACAATGGCACATAAGTAATTCATGTTGTATATAAAAGCAGAAATGGAACTCATCACTCCAGAACTGCAGAGCCTCCATGTCCTTTCCCCTCAAGAGGGTTTGTAAGAAGTTCTCTTTATGTCACTTCCCTATTCAGCTGGGTTGGCTCTTCTCAGGGCACAATGTCTCTGCTAGGCAAACAAGGCCAGTCATTTAAACTTACCCCTTCTGGACTGGGGTATCTCAGCTGGACAGGCCAATCTGACACTGGGCTAAATCAAGCAAGTTACTCATTGGCTGTTCTGGTTCTTCATAAGATTCTCCTGAAGCTGATATAAGGTGGGCAACATCAGCTGGCTGCTGGGAAGTGGTAACTCCACCATTAAGCAGTTGGGGCAAGGCCAAGCCAGATAGACTGCTTGATCACTGAGCTAATTATCTTTTTCTTTAAAAAAAAAAAAAACTTACTTTCAATCTTGGAGTCAATACAGTGTATTGGCTCCAAGGCAGACGAGTGATAAGGGCTAGGCAATGTGGGTCAAGTGACTTGCCCAGGGTCACACAGCTGGGAAGTGTCTGAGGTCACATTTGAATCCAGGACGTCCCATCTCTAGGCCTGGCTCTCAATCCACTGAGCTACCCAGCTGCCCTTACTTGATCATTGAACTCTGTTTAGAGAATGGTAACTCTTTGGTCTCTGACACCCTCTTAGATAGGCCACTGTAGTCTTTTTCCACCTTCTGCCACTGACTGGACTGAGAGGATACAGATTTCTTTTGAGCTGGCATACTAAGTCTTGAGTCATGGACCTTTTCAGCAGTCTGATGAAACTTATGGACCCCTTCTCAAAGTAATGTTTATAAATGCTTAAGATAAATGAGTTTACAAAAGAAACCACTTAAATTTAATTATGAAAATGTCTTTCAAATACTACTTCTAGATCTGTATCCCAAAAAGATAATAAAAAGGGGGAAAGGACCTACTTGTACAAAAATATTTATAGCTGCTCTTCTTTGTGGTGGCCAAGAACTGGAAATTGAGGCGACATCTGTCCACTGGGGAATGACTGAATAAACTGTGGTTCATGTTGGTGATGGAATACTATTGTGCTATAAGAAATGATAAGCAACAAGCCATTCCCCAATTGATAAATGGGCAAGAGACATGAATAGGCAATTTTCAGGTAAAGAAATCAAAAGTATCAATAAGCACATGAAAAAGTGTTCTAAATCTCTAATAATTAGAGAAATGCAAATCAAAACAACTCTGAGGTACCACTTCACACCTAGCAGATTGGCTAAAATGAAAGAAGGAGAGAGTAATGAATGCTGGAGGGGATGTAGCCAAATTAGGACATTAATGCATTGCTGGTGGAGTTGTGAACTGATCCAACCATTCTGGATGGCAATTTGGAACTATGCTCAAAGGGCTATAAAAGAATGCCTGCCCTTTGACCCAGCCATACCATTGTTGGGTTTGTACCCCAAAGAGAACATAGATAAACAGACTTGTACGAAAATATTTATAGCCGCGCTTTTTGTGGTAGCAAAAAACTGGAAAATGAGGGTATGCCCTTCAATTGGGGAATGGCTGAACAAATTGTGGTATATGCTGGTGATGGAATACTATTGTGCTAAAAGGAATAATAAACTGGAGGAATTCCATGTGAACTGGAAAAACCTCCAGGAATTGATGCAAAGCGAAAGGAGCAGAGCCAGAAGAACATTGTACACAGAGACCGACACACTGTGGTAAAATCAAATGTAGGGGGCAGCTGGGTAGCTCAGTGGAATGAGAGTCAGGCCTAGAGACAGGAGGTCCTAGGTTCAAATCTGGCCTCAGACACTTCCCAGCTGTGTGACCCTGGGCAAGTCACTTGACCCCCATTGCCTACCCTTACCACTCTTCTGCCTTGGAGCCAATACACAGTATTGACTCCAAGACAGAAGGTAAGGGTTTTAAAAAAAAAAAATCAAATGTAATGGACTTCTGTACTGGCAGCAATGCAATGACCCAGGACAATTCTGAGGGATTTATGGAAAAGAACGCTACTCACATTCAGAGGAAGAACTGCAGGAGAGGAAACACAAGAAAAGCAACTGCTTGAACGCATGGGTTGAGGCGAACATGATTGGGGATGTAGACTTGAAACTACCACACCAATGCAACTATCAACAATCTGGAAATGGGTCTTGATCAATGACACGTGTTAAAGCCAGTGGAATTGCGCAGTGGCTATGGGGAGGGAGGGGGAAGGGGGGGTGAAGGAGAAAGTAAGAGCATGTATCGTGTAACCATGTTAACTTTTCTAAAAAATAAATATTGAAAAAAATAAGTTCACAAACTCCAGGTTAAGAACTCTAGGGCTAGAACAATAAGACCAGGAGAAGCTTCTCCCTCTTTGATTCCCTCAGAGCCTCAGCAGTGAGGTTATTTGCCACTTGCAGGCAAAGAGGAGGCTTGCCTCCCAGTCTTCCTGACTCAAAAGTCCCTTCCTCAAGCTTTTGCCTTAGGGTAATTAGTTTCTGTTCAGTTCACCTCCATACTCCTTTGGGAATCTTCTATAAATGAGTGACTAAGAATACAGTTGTGAATGCAATATTCAACCTCTTCATATTCTGTTAAGGTATTCAAACTCCCACCCTTTCTAAAGTGGGGAATGTCTATTTTGCATGGGAAGATTTTCCTCTTTACCTTTTAAAATCTCTGGCTTCTATTGGGAAACTGGAACACTTCCCCTTTTACTAGAAATATTGGTGGCCAGGAAAACTGCAAAACATGCACGAAATCAATGTTTTGAGTTCTTTTCGGATATATTTGGTTGAGTGTGGAGCAAGTGTGAGAAAAGATTCTTGGATAATCCTAAGGCTGCTACTGCCGACGTGGTCACTCAAGAGTGGGGCAGTGGGTCTGAGAGGAGCTGAGCAAGGATATTCAACTGAGGGACAATAATAGAGGGAGGAGGGAAAATCACAAAGCTCAAAGGAACCTCAAGGTTCATTAGCTCCAACTACCCTCATTTTACAGATGAGGAAATTGAGGCAATGGAGGTTAAGTCACTTGCCCAAAGTCATTCAGGTAGAAAACATCAGTGGCTATATTGGAAGTCCAAGCCTCTGACTCCAGAGCCAGAAAATATTCTGAGAGTTTACTGGCTTGATTTATTATTCATTCATGTATTTATTTATTTATTATAGAATATATAATTATGATATTATATAATATATTATCATAAATATTTATTATTCTTGCTAACTAATTACTAAGCTGTTATATGTCTGTTTTCAAAAGAGAGCAAGTGCTGTCAGCACCCTCTAAATTTCACTGTACCCCATTTCTCAGTCTCTGACTCTGCTTCTGGGTCTGAGAATAATTTCTACATCCAAGCAGCAGTCAGCTTTCCATAGCCCTCCAGATTCCCTACTGAAGAATCTAGGAATCTGGAAGCCAGCTTGGCCATTGTCCCGATTGCCACCATTGTTGAACCAGGCTGGTCAGCCAGCCAAGGATAGAATGTGCTTCCTCTGCTCAGAGGAGAAAAGAAAAAACAAAAAACCATGCCCAGAACAGATTTCAATTAAAATAATTAGGACCATTTATTCAGATACCTCTCTTTCACACTGTAGTGTGAGTTATTCCGAGTTTAAAGAAATAAAGTAGGGAGAAGAGGGAAGGGGAGGCAATTCTGCCCAAATTGAAAAAGTCTTCCTGTAATTACAAGATTGGAAAATATCCACTGTGGGGATCAATAAAGGGAAACCTAAGTGCCATTGTTTGCAGAGATTACAGTTTTTAAATTGTTCCATCTCAGATTTTAATTTTCTCACTGGCTGCGGCAATATGCCTTGGGCTGTGATGCCAGCCCTGCTTTCTGGTTCAGAAGAGATCTGCTGAAGTGAGGCTCCATGGGGCCAGGTCAGAAAGTAGCAGGGACATAACTAGGAATTTCATCAGCCTGTGCAGTTTCCAAATGCTTTAGAACCCATCATCCCTCATCCCATGCCCTATGCCATACCTTACACCTCGCCATTGTTATTGTTGTTGAGTTATTTTCAGTCATGTCCAACTCTTTTCCTGGCAAAGATGCTGAGTAGTTTGCCATTTCCTTCTCCAGCTCATTTTACAGATGAGGAAACTGAGGCCAACGGGGTTAAGTGACTTGCTCAGGTCATATAACTAGGAAGTACCTGGGGTCAGATTTGAACTTGCAAAAATTAGTCTTTCTGACTACAGGCCTGGCACTCTATCCACTGTGCTACCTAACTTCTCTTTGCTCTTACTAAGACATCCTTTATTCAGTAAACTCTAATGGCTCCCTATCATCTCCAAGATCAAATATAGAATTCTCTGTTTGGCATCCAAAGCCCTTTATAGCCTAGGTTCTCCCCACACATACATGTTTCCAGTCTTCTTTAAAAAATAAAAAAAAATCCCTTATCTTCAGTCTTAGAATCATACTAAATATCAGTTCCAAGGCAGAAGAATGGTAAGGGCTAGGCAATTGGAGTTAAGTGACTTCCCCAGGATCACATAGCTAGGAAGTATCTGAGGCCAGATTTGAACCCAGGTTCTTTCATCTCTAGTCCTGACTCTCTAACTACTGAGTCACCTAGGTGCCCCACCTTTCCAGTCTTTTTATGTCTACCCCATGTACTCTGTAATCCAATACATCTCCATCTCCAAGTGTTTTCACTGGCTTTATTCCACACCTGGAAAGCTCTCCCTCCTCCACTCAGCCACTTAGCTTCCTTCAAATCCCAGCTAAAATCTCGCCTTCTCTAAGAAATCCTTCCATATTCCCCTTTATTCTAGAGTCTTTCTGCAATTGATTCTTTCCTATTTATCCTGTATCTAGCTTACTCATATATAGTTGTTTGCATATTGTTTCCACCATTAGACATAATAAGCCCTTACTAAATATGTGTTCAGTTGGAGCAGAATTCAGTTAAATGGAGTGATGAGAAACTTCAGCATTTGAATTTAGTTGTCTTGGAGTGTCAGGGCCAAGAAAAGCGGAAATAACCCCATGATTTCAATCTATCAGTCCGTTAACAAACATATATTAAGGCCCACTTTTTACCACAGTGCTAAGTCCTGGGAGTATGAAGAAAGACAAAAGACAGTCCCTGCCTTTGAGGAACTCACAATCTAATGGTGGAAACAACATACCCCACCAAAAGAAAACCTGAGTAACAGAAGTAAGCTTCTTTACCTGGTCAGAAATCACATTTAAAATATAAGAGAAAAAGGAGCCAGAATCCAACAGAGGTACTGAGAGAGTGTGTGCCAGGGAAGCTATAACAAACTCCAGGAAATGGACTTGAAACCTAAAAATACTGATGGAGTTACCCAAGGAAAGTAAACCAAAAAAATACAATGGATTAAGAATAATCCAAGAAGAAATTCCAGAGGAAAAGGAAAAAAGTAACTCCACAACAAATAAAAGCAGTAACATAAAGGGGAGAAAATGACTTAACTACAAGGCCTAGAAGAATAGCTGGAAGAAATTATGCAAGAGATTTTTTTCAATGAAAGTAGAATTGAAATAATAACTCTTCTGTTGCTCAGTTGTTTCAATCATATCCAATTCTTCATGATCCCATTTGGGGTTTTCAGTTCTGCCTTGGATTCTGCATTGGTGGTTCTAGGAGTTGAAGAGACTTTTGCAGACTTCCACCTGGAGATTGAAACCTGGAGGCTGAGACTCTCCTGCTCTTCTGGCCAGAGATTGGAACTTTGTCGGGGGAGCGAGCCAGATTTCTTCAGAGCAGACTTAGAGTGGTAGGCTAGAAAATTCCTTATCTCCTTCCTACATTTCCCTCTCTTACTATCACTATTTTGCTTTAATAAAGCTACTAAAGCTACTAACACACTCCTAGTTTAATTTTTAATCATTATAAATGGTGACCACAACTTTTTATAACTCATAATTTGACCAAAACTCATTTTAATTATTTCAGAACCAATATGTAGTATTGATTCTAAGAAGGAAGGTAAGAATTTTTTTAATGGTGGAAAATCTTTTCAGGTATGGTCAAGGAGATGAAGACTCTTTGAAAGTAGAATACAGATAGCAGAACTCAGTGGCTCCATGAGAAAGGATGAAATAGTGGAACAAATTCAAAAGTCTGAAAAAAAAAGAAGAATGGTACCTATGGTCAAAAACAACTGATCTAGTAGAGGTCAAAGAGATATCGTTTAAGAATCATCAGACTCCCTGAAAATCAAAACAAGAAATATCTAACCCTAACCTTGAGTTGCTGTTCAGATAGTGAATATTGAAGTGAAAATGAAATTTATTCAGCAGTCTCACAAAATCATCTTTACCTTCAAGGAAAATATAATAGATGTAATGGGTTATTGTTTCATGTTTTAATTTTTAACATTTGCTAATGTGCATTGATGAATCTTATGTTTTAAGCACTCTTCATTTGTGATAGAGAAAATAACAGATTCTATGCCTGAAATCTTCTCCTTTGTACATTGAGTAACTGTTCTAAAAGGGACTCTGTTAATCCATTTGGAACACTCTAACACATTATTCATATCAATGAGCATCCTCATTTTTAAATAGATTTTTCCCTCGAGTTCTTCTCTAGAGTATCGGGGTCAACTTAGGATAACCAGAGCACTAGAAGAATTTGTTCCCCTCTCTTTAGGTTCAGATTCCCCCAGGACAGAACAGAATCTGCATGAGTCCTAAACCAGAACCCTATTGTATGAAAGGGCACCCTACTACCTGATGCTACATATATGACACTTTGTTAACAAGGAATGGTTTAACTCAGAATCAAGGAGAGGTGAGTATATTTAGGAATGACAGTGACATAAAAACAAAACCATCATAGGATCCCAACATCAATAAAAGTTATTTTAAAAAAAGATTTGTCTGAAAATAGTATAAAGAATGGATTGGAGAGTAGGAAGGCATGTTAGGAGGTTATTGAAATAGGTCACAAAGGTGGTAATGAGGATCCGTGCTAGAATAAGGGCAATGGGAATAGAAAAAGGGAAGACAGATGCAAGAAATACAGATGCAGAGGTAAGACTGACAGGACTTAGCAGCTGCAAACTTGGTGTTAGCCTCATCCCTTCCCTCTTTCTCACCTCTCAAACCCAAATGTGGAAGATGGTGGTAGATGAATTGCATTGTCACTGACAGTAATGGTGACAAAAATTGAAAGTGACACCAGAAGCAGATTAAAGGGGAAAGATAATAAGATTGGTTTTTGACATGTTGAATTTGAGATGCCTAAGGGATAGCCAGAGAGACATGTGGGTCAGGACTGAAAATATAGAGTTGGGAATCCAACATATATCGGTAATATTTGAAGCCATGCGAGTGACTAAAATTGCCAAGGGAGAAATGAAAAGGCCAAGGAAAAACCCTTGGGGAGCATCCAACTGAAGTGGTCAAGAGGAAAATAAGGATCCAGCAAAAAGAGCAGTTAGAGAAATAGGAGTATATTAGTGGAGCAGAGAGGAGAAGGTATATGAAAGGAAGGGATAAGTTGTTCTTTAGTCATTTAGTCATGTCCTACTCTCTGTGACCTCATTTCGGGGGGTTTTATAGCAAAGAAAATGGAGCAGTTTTCCTTTCCCTTCTCAAGCTTATATGTAAAAAGGTGAGAAATGGAGGTAAACGGGTTAAGTGACTTGCCCAAGGTCACACAGCTAATAAATATCTGAGGCCAGTTTTGAACTCAAGAAGATGAGTCTAACGTTAAGTGCTCTCCTCACCAGCCACTGAGCTATCTCTAAGAGATGAGTACCATTGCCAATATTACGGGGAGATCTAAAAGGCTCAGGACTAATAAAAGGTCAGTGATTTTGGTGAGCAGAATGCCACAAGTGACCTTTGAGTGAATACTTTTAGGTATTGTTGGGGACAGTAGCCAGGTTTCAAGAAGTTGAAAAGAAAATGTGTGACGAAGAAGTAAAAGGATCAGAAATACATTTTTTTTCCAAGAAATTTGGCAGTGAAGAGAAAGAAAAATAATAGAATAGTAGTTAGATAGGGTAGAATGGTCAAGAGAAGGACTTTTGTTTGGAATTTGAGAGAACTGAGAATAAGAAGACAGGAAGGAGTTAATGAAGAAATAAAGACTAAATAATTATGACAAAAAGGGAATAATTTATGTAGCAAGTCCTAGAACAGATATCAGAAAATAGGATCAAGGGCATAGAGAGAAGAATTTGCCTTTAGGGAAAAAAATGGTAGAATCTCTTTGGTGAAAATGGTTTCTCTGAGACAGCTAGATGGCTTAGTGGATAGAATACTGGGCCTGTTCTCTCTGCCATTTGAAAAAGATTAACTTAAAATTAACTTAAAATTGACCCAGTCAATGGAGACCAGAAAAATATTCACATGAGGAAATATACTACCTCAAGAATCCAATAGACTTCTGAGCTTTCTTTTTGGACTTTGGGGGAGTATCAACCAGAATCATCTACATTCTTTCCATTCAAATGATTCCCCAAAACTTAAATAACCAGGTTGGGCCCTGGATTTTCTTAGGAATGATCTCCTAAGTGTCATTCCTGTGCTCACTTCCTGCCCAGTCAACATTATATCATCAGTATAGTAGTGGATATTAACATCATCAAATGGTGGGTCCATTTCCAGTTGTTTGCCCACAAAACTATGGCAATCTGAAGGAGAATTCAAGAAACCCTGAGAAGAAAGGTAACAGTATATTGACTTCCTTACTACAGGAAATCAAATTGCCCCTGACTGGTCTAAGTACCAGCATTGGTGAGATTAAAAAACACTTGCCAATTAGTTGGTTGCTAGGCAATTCTTGGGTTGACCAGAAACCTCACCCTAATCAGCCAAGAATCCTGCTTTGTGCCATGTTAGAGACATTATTTCCCTGTTTTTTCCACAACTGGACTGCCCACTATGGACCTGATTATGGATACACCAAGATGGCTCTGGCATGGTATTTCTCTACATCCTTTGTTACAACAATAACTTTTCCTTTGCACCCTTCGGTTTTATCAATCTGTGACTACTAAAATTCTTCATCAGCAACAAGTTTCCCATGTTGGGGCTCAGCAAAATGCAGGATCTGTAGTTGATTAATAGGCTGGTTCATTTCCTCCAGTGAAATCCTCCCTGCGGACAAGGCTGCGACTTAGGGGCTTGGAAAGATTCTCTATCTCAGGTTTTCTGTTTTGGCCCAACCCCAGCCTAATACTAAGGCTTGATTAATCTACTGAGGATCAGAGGGCCATACATGTAGAGCTGGAGGGCACTGTAGAGGTCATCTAGACCAGCTGTGACTAAGGAGGTGGGCTGATGGGTTGAGAGGAAGGGAAAGGGTCAGTAGAGAGTTCAAACCAACTTCAACAACATTCAGTCATTGACCCATTGTCCTTGTCTTACTTCAAGTTTCTCGTTAGGAAATGTTACCTAGGAGAGAGTCATTGCAACTTCCAAATATGGGACATGGCAGTGTCCCAAAATCTTTCCTTAAGGAGGATGCTCTAGAGAAAGCATGATACAGTAGAATATCCTCTTTGGAATCGGAAGACCTAGATGTAAATAATACATATAAATAAATGATACCTTTTTAAAAATTAATATCTAATATTTATGTTGTACTGTGCTAAGCACTTTACAATTATTATCTCATTTGATTCTCATAACAACTCTGGGAGTTTAGGAAACTGAAGTGACTTGGCCAAGGTCACACTAGGAATAACTGTCAGAGACCAGATTTGAATTCAGGTCTTCCTGACTCCTAGTCCAGAACTCTATCCACTATGCCACCTAGTTCTATTTTTTTATGATATCTGTGTAACTAAGCTTGATCAAATCAATTCATTTCTCTAGACCTTGTTTTTCTCATCTGTTAAGTGAAGAGTTTGGGGTGAAAGATATTTTAAATTCCTTCTAGATTTAAATCTATGATCCTGTGAATCTTCTCAGACACTAAATTTCTAGTTAAAGCTCTGCCAAAACCTAGCACTAAACAGATTATATGTGTATGTGACCATAAGCAAGTAACTTTCTCTATAACTCTCTTTTTCTAATTTCTCAATTTTCCCATATGAAAAATGAGGACAATAATACTTGCCCTACCTCCCTCAAGGTAGGAAAGAAGGTAGCTAGGTGATTCAGTGGATTAAGAGCAGGCTTAGAGACAAGAGGTCCTGAGTTCAAATCTGGCCTCAGACACATCCTAGTTACGTGATCCTGGACAAGTCACTTAACCCACATTGCCTAGCTCTTGCTGTTCTCCAGCCTTGGAACAAATACTTAGTATCAATTCTAAGCTAGAAAGTAGAGAGCAGCCAGGGGACATGGTAGATTGAGAGCCAAGCCTAGAAACAGAAGGTCCTGGGTTCAACTCTGACCTCAGACATTTCCTAGCTGTGTGACCCTGGGCAAGTCACTTAACCCCCATTGCCTAGCACTTACCACTCTTCTGCCTTAGAACTAATACACAGTATTGATTCTAAGATAGAAGGTCAGGTTTGTTTGGGTTTTTTTAAGCATGGCAGGGAAGAAAACAATTGGAAAACTATAAGGAAATATGGGAAAACCTAAGTTATTATTATTATACCGAATTTCTTTCTGTCTCTCTCTCCTTCCCTACCTCTCAGAGTCACACACTCAGAAATGCCTTCTCTGTGTCACATCTAACTCCTTCCATTCCAGATTTATTCTTTGCATCCCAGAGCCAAGCTAGCCACTGATGAGAAGAAGAGAAGAAGAGAAGGCTTTGGTAAATCCCCAGAACAGAATCCCTAACAATAATAGGATTGGAGAATATTCCCATATCTGTTCTACTGACACAGGACAAGACCTGCAGCCCCGAGTCTTGATCCCCACTGGGGCCGTTAGGGTGGTAACATCTAAACACAGACCAAGGTCACAGTGCTTGGAGTGTTTAATCCAAAAGAAGGGCATCAGTGATAACCAGCCAACCTTCTTCCCCCTCTCCAGGAGACCTGGGCTGAAGACTTCATCTAATGTAATTAAGAGACCAACTGCAGCTGTCTTGCTCCATTAACAGTCGATCAGCCCTGTCAGGCAGGAGTCCGCATGGCAGGAAAACCTGATGGAGCAGGTAAGAAAGGATCAGGGCAAAAAATAGGAGGAGACCTAATGAATTCCATTCAATCCTATCCCATTTCTGGTTCCTTCCTCCTTCCATCACATCCCATTCTCTTCCATTCCTGAACCCCGTGTGACCAGGGTCAGTACCTGGGGATCCAAAGAGAAACATAGACTTGAGGGGAATATAATCAAAAGGAAGAGCTAGTGAGGATAAGGTATGGAGGAACGGAGCTCTTCTGGACCTGATCACAGAAACTCTGCCTCATGTCACCAGGTCCTCACCTGGGGGCCCAGATACTCAAGAGGGATAGCCAGACTTGAGAAGTACAGAACACTATCGAATTTGTCACCATATCGTTGCTGCTACTCAGTCATTTTCAGTCATGTCTGACTCTTTGTGACCCCATTTGGGGTTTTCTTGGCAAAGAAAACTGGAATGGTTTGCCATTTCCTTTTGCAGCTCATTTTACAGATGAGGAAACTGAGGCAAACAGGATTAAGTGACTTGCCCAGGGTCAAACAACTTGTAAATGTTTAAGCCATATTTGAACTCAGAAAGAGGAGTCTTCCTGCCTCTTGTCCCAGCATTCTATCCATTGTACCACCTAGCTGCCACAAAAGAATAGAGAGAGTATTCGTTTTTGTTTTTCTAAATTAATATACTGCTAACAGGGATCAGTTTTATCCACCTCACCACCTGGGTTACCTTCTTTGTAACCATATAAAACGTTGTATCTCTGATAAGGGCCATGCACCACCTCCTGGAGGTATGGCCCTCTCTAGAGACCAGAACATTCTCCACTATCCTGATCCACACATTCTACAAATGTTCTTTAACCATCTGATAGGCTAAAGGTACCATGCCAGGCTTCTACTTCTTACTCAGTGACTCTAGGTTGAGTCAGGAATGGAAGGAAGGAAAAAAGCATTTATTTCATTTTTTTTAACATCTTTACCTTTCATCTTATAATCAATACTGTGTGTTGGTTCTAAGGCAGAAGAGCCTTAAGAGATAGGCAATGGGGGTTAAGTAACTTTCCCAGGCCCAAACAGCTAGGAAGTGTCTGAGGCCACATTTGAACCCAGGACCTCCCATCTCTAAGTCTGGCTCTTCATCCACTGAGCCACTCAGCTGCCCCCAAAACGAGATTTATTAAGCACTAACTTTATGCTAAGCACTTTATGAATATTATCTCATTTTAGCCACATTATAATCCTGGGAGGCAGATGCTACCTATTGACCTTATTTTACAGTTGAGGAAACTGAGGCAGACAGAAGTTAAGCAACCTGCCCAGGGTCACAGAGCTAGCAAGTGTTTGAGGCCAGATCTAAACTCAGTTATTCTTGATTTCAGTCTCGGTACCCTCCATCCTTGATTTTGCTTCCTTCCGCAAATTCTTTCCATCGCTGTGTCTCTTCCTGTAGAAACATTTCTTCAGCATCCCTCGTTCCATCCAACAAGTTTCCCTAACCATTCTTTTCATAACAGCAGACAAGAGACAGAAAGAAAAGGAGAGTCTGGAACATCAATCCATTCTCTTAGCTGATATTCTGAGCCATTTCCCAGCCCTCCTCCCACCCCTTCACCTTTTCATGTGTCTCTTTCTATTTCCAATTGCCTCTGTCTTCATCACTTTCCCCTCCTTTCTGTCTTCATAAAAGCATAAACATAATCAAAACCACACACACATATGGGCCTGCACACACACACACACACACACACACACACACACACACACACACACACACACACACCTGATTTATGCTAATAGACCCTTCTGCTCCTGCATCCCAAAGGCTTGCCATAAAAGGTTTCTTTAATCTCCTCACCTTGGGAGACACGATAACATTCCAGTAATTGCTTTTGGAAACTCGGTCATCGTTTAATTGCTGGAACTTCTGCTGGGTGATGTACACAGTGAAGTAATCTCAAGTCTAGTCACTTCTAGTAAATACTCAAGTAAGTGCCCATGATCTTGTGTGTGTATGTGTGTGTGTGTGTGTGTGTGTGAATGAGCAAATGACATGCATGTTCTTGAGTCACCAGAGTATTTTCCCCAAAAAAACTATGGCGGTAATATAAAGATTTTCCAAATTACTATCCTAAGGATTAAAGGAAACTTGTGGCAGAATTCACTCAAAACCATAGCTCCACAACCCATTCCCACCAACGAATCTATTCACTTTTGTCACGATTTAAGCCCCTCAGGTTCATGGAAAAATGGGGGTTTTCTCCCACTGATGGATAAAGGATAAAAGATAAAGGACAGCTAGGTGGCACAGTGGATAGAGTGCCCAGCCTGGAGTCAGGAAGACTCATCTTCTTGAGTTCAACTCTGGCCTCAGACACTTCCTAGCTGTGTCACCCTGGGCAAGTCATTTAAGCCCATCTGCCTTAATTTATTCATCTGTAAAATAATCTAGAGAAGAAAACGGTCAACCACTTTTGTATCTTTGCCAAGAAAACCCTAAATGTGGACTGAAAATGACTAAACAACAACAAGAGATATAACCCGGAACTCTCATGGACCAGGTTCAGTCCTGGGTAGGCCCAGCCTCTAAAAATAGGGATCAGGCTTTTTCCTGCTGTCTCTAGCTCCCTACTCCCCCACTCCAGAGTAAAACCATGAGGAGGGGCCAGCTAGGTGGCTCAGTAGATAGAGAACCAAACCTAGAGACAGAAGGTCTTGGATTCTATTTTGGCCTCAGACACTTCCTTGCTGTGTGACCCTGGGCAAGTCATTTAACCCCCATTGCCAAGCCCTTATTGCTCTTCTAGCTTGAAATCAATACACAATATTGATTCTAAGACTGAAGATGAAGACTAAAAAAAATTAGGATAATTTCTCTCTTTTTTTAAAACCCTTTATCTTCTGTGTTAGAACTGGTGCTAAATATAAGTTCCCAAGCAGAAGAATGGCAAAGCTAGGTAATGGGGGTTAAGTGACTTGCCCAGGGTCACACAGCTAGGAAGTGTCTGAGGCCAAAATTGAATCCAGTACCTCCCATCTCTAGGCCTGACTCTCAATCCACCAATGCACTTCACTGGCCCTATAAGGAAAATATCTTAAACAAATCATAGGTTTGTCTCATATCTAGGGTCCCACCAAAAGGGATTAAGAGGGTCCCACTAAATCCCTGCCTTTCTCAGTTTCCTCAACAGCAAAAAGGGGAAGTTTATATCACCTACTTCCCAGGGTTACAAGGATCAAATGAGAAATAATGTGTAAAGCACTTAGCACAGTGCCTGGTAAATAGCAGATGCTTCATAATTGCTCGCTTCCTTCTTTCCATAAAGATACTCAAAGCACAAAATGGATCAGCTATTTACTTCTTCCACCATGAAAGAAATTCCTAAATGTAAAAGACTCACAACAAATGTATAATGGGCATAATTAGGGAACCCCTACTCCCCACCCCCTATACAGCCCATGTAACATCTGCAACTGGGCTCCTTGCAGTGACACATCTGTCCATTGGGACTTGTCTAAAAGACTTGGTTTAGAGCAGCTAAGTAGCAGAATGGATAGAGCACCAGACCTGGAGTCGGGAGGACCTGGGTTCCAATCTGACCTCAGATACTTCCTAGCTGTATGACCCTGGGTAAGTCACTTAACCCCAGTTGCCTAGCCCTTACTATTCTTCTGCCTTGGAACCAATATTTAGTATTGATTCTGAAACATCTGAAAAAGAAGGGCTTAAAAAAATCCTTAATGTCTATGTTTTCCAATGGTCTCTATAAGTAGCAGGAAAAAGAGAAGACTGGCTCCTAATTCAGGAACAGTGTGCCTGGTCCAGCACCTAGACTAGTCTCTCTTCCTCTCTAATGAACATGTCAAAACTCTTAGAGGCTCTCTCTAGAGAAAGTAGGTGACCTCCCCAACCCTAGTAGAAATGCCAAACTGCTCATACCTTGCAGTCAGAATATGTGCTGGATTAGATGAGTAGGAGATCCCTTTTTTTTTTTTCATGATTCTTTCCTAAGCATAGGACACAGAATGGTGGTTTTGAGATGGATATGAGTCCAGTCTTGGGGACAACCTCATAAGTTGGAGAGGTGGAAAGTTCCTGGGAGCTCAATAAATCAATAAATATTTATTAGGTGCCTACTATGTGCCAGGTTAAGTGGCATGATAAGCACTGAAGATACAAAAAGAGGCAAAAGACATTCCCTTATCATCAAGTACTTTACAATCTAAGGTGGGGGACAATATGCAAACGAATATATACAAAGCAAGCTATATGCAGGGTGAATGGGAAATAATTAATAGGGAAGGCACTATAATTTAAAGCGGGTTGGGAAAGCTTCCCGTAAAAGATGGGGTTTCAGTTGGAACTTAAAGAAAGCCAGGGAAGTCAGGAAGTGGAATTGAGGATGGAGAACATTCCAGGCATGGGAGGCAATCGGAGAAAATGCTCAGTCAAGAGATGGAGTGTCTTGTTCCTGGAACAGCCAGGTTATTGTCGCTGAATCAAAGAGTACATCTATGTCAAAGAATAGTAAACTGGAAAGATAGGAAGGGCTAGATTATAAGGAGCTTAAAATGCCAATTACAAAGCATTTTGTATTTGTTCCTGGAGGTGATAGGGAGCTACTAGAGTTTGTTGAGTAGGAGGTTGACGTGATCAGACTTGTATGTTAGGGAAATCACTTTAGTGGCTGCATGGAGGACAAATTAGAGTGGGGATAGGCTAGAGGCAGGCAAACTCACCAGCAGGATCTTAAAATAGTCCAAATGTGAGGTGAGGAAAGGCTGTCAGAGGAGAAGAGGGGACATTTTTGAAAGATGTTGCAAAGATGAAACAGATTGGCCATGGTGGGAGTGGAGGAGGTGAGAGATAGGAATTCTTAGATTCTGAACTGAAGAAACTGGAAGGATGATGTTGCCCTCTACAGATAGTAATAGGGAAGGGTAGGAGGGAAGAGGGTTTCAGGGAAAAGATAATTAATTCCATTTTGGATGTGTTGAGTTTGGACATTCCCCAGTTGGAGACATCCAAATGGAAGTTGGAGATATGAGATTAGAGGTCAGCAGAGAGCTTGGGGTATGATAGGTAGGTTTCAGAATCATCAGTATAGAGATGATAATTAAATCCATGGCAATTGCTAAGATCACCAAACGAAAGAATATAGAAAGAGAAGAGGAAAATGACCCAGGACAGAACTCGGAGGAATACTTAAGATTAGAGGGCATGATCTGGAGGAGGATGCAGTAAAGGAGAGAAAGGAATGGTCAGTTAAAGAGGAGGAGAACCAGGACAGAGTGGTGTCCTGAAAACCTAGAGAGAAGAATCAAGGAAGATAAAGTCATCAAAAAGGTTAAAGGCTACAGAGAAAATGAGGATTAAGGGGGAAATCCTCAGTAGATGATTGGCAACAGGAGAAGTATTCTACAACTTCATCCTTCTTGGAGATGATCACTGGGAAGAAGAGAAGAGAGAAGACTAAACCTTGGCCTGACTTACCAGAAGGCACAGACTTTGAGGAAGAGAAAGTGTGAAATATCACTTCAGCAGTCCTACAAGATGAATCACATCTAGATGTTTAAAGCTTCAGACTCTCCAAAACATGTAATGGTAATCATAAGTTACTCTTCCTTGTGTAAGTCTTCCAATAAACACTCACAAATCTTTTGCATGTTAAATGTTTCTTTTGTTTGGAGGAAATATTTACCTTTTAAGTCTTATACATTGAGAATCTTTCTATTCTCTCGTTTGGAGAGACCCTATACATGAGTCTAATCTAAATTCTCATTCTTTTTAGAGATGAGGCTCCCGTAGGACTGAACCCATATGACCTTTAAAATTGGGTCCGAGAGAGAGAGAGAGAGAGAGAGAGAGAGAGAGAGAGAGAGAGATGACAGGAAAGAAGGGGGGAGGGGAGGGGAGGAGTCATTGAGTCATTCATTCCTTTTAAAGTCCAATGAGTGGATAATTGGATCCTTATTTGACATAGCACCCCCTCGAACCTTCACCCCTTCTGCCATCACAGGCAACAGAGGACCCATAAGAGAACTGCTTTATCATCCCAAAGCAAAAGTCCTTCATTGCTAAACCAGAGCACTATAAGTTCTAAAATTAATATTCAGTGCCTCCAAAGTATGATATTTATAAGGATTTATTAATATAAAATTAGAAAGCTAGAGAAACGCAGGGAAAGAGTCCCAACCCACCCTTCACCATGCACCTCCGGTGCCAAAAAGAAATGTGTGACCACACAAACCCAATTTAAATACAGCCAACAAAAACTGCTGCACAAATACGCAAAGCTTAAGGAATTATGGGTATGGTGAAAGGGAGTTTAGGTAATGTAGTTTCAGGGGGTACAAGGTCCTCCAACTTTTACATTTCCTCCCTGTGATCTTTTGGGAGACCAGTCTCCCCAGTGGATCATGAAAACATAATCAAATTAAAATGTACAATAATTCAGAGATAAAAGGGAAACAAAAGGGAGAAAGAACAGAACCAATGTTCAGTGCACTGACAAAAGGCCACTTAGGGGGCAGTCCCCTTTCTGGCATAAAAGTGTCCATTCAAAATAAATACATTCGACCCCCACAAAGTTCAAATTTGCCATGTCTTGACATTTACTCTGGATCTTCTGGTGCAGTGTGCGGTCTCTGTAGGCATCTTCATGGTGCCTTTTAGATTCTGGGAAGTAGTCTTCTGTTCTAAATTAGGGTCAAATTCAAGTCCAAATTCACAGCAATAACATACCCCCCCCCCAGGAGAATAACTTTACATTCCCCCCCTGAGGAAAATACAAGGATACACATGGGAATCACAAAGGAATACATGGTCAAGGCATGAGGTATATGAATCAATTATCAAAACATCAGAGTCCAAAGAAAAATAAAGAGAAAAAAATAACCTCTGAGAGAAATATAGGATATTTAAAAATGTGAAGAAAGAAAAAAATCTAGGAAAAAGAAAAAAGAAAAAATTCATAAATCACAACAGGTTCTTGTAGTGATCCATGTCCCATAAGCTTTGCAACAACAATCACTCACTAACCCATTTTAGCAGTCAGTAAATAGGTTTTTTTTTAAACTTTTTCCTTCCATCTTAGAATCCATACTGTGCATTGGTTCTGAGACAAAAGAGCAATAAGGGCTAGACAATGGGGGTTAAGTAACTTGCCCAGGGTCACACAGCTAGAAAGTATCTGAGGCCAGATTTGAATCTAGGACCTCTCATCTCTAGGCCTGGTTCTCAATCTACTGAGCCACCCAGCTGCCCCCCAGTAAGTAGTTTCTGACTTAATGAGGCCAAGTGTATAATTATTGATATATAATTTATTAATATAAAAAAAGGATGAAATAAATGTCAAGAAGATACATAAAAGAACTGGAATGACCTCCAGGAAGTGATGCAAAGTGAAAGGAGCAGAACCAGGAGAACATTGTACACAGAGACAGATACCCTGTGGCACAATCAAATATAACAGACTTCTATACTAGCACCAATGCAATGATCCAGGACAGTTCTGAGGGACTTATGAGAAAGTATGCTATCCACATCCAGAGAAAGAACTGTGGGAATAGAAACACAGAAGAAAAACATTTCCTTGACCACATGGCTTGATGGGGAGGTAACTGAAGATGTAGACTCTAAACAATCACTCTATTGCAAATATTAATAATATGGTAATAGGTCTTGATCAATGATACATGTAAAACCCAGTTGGATTACTCATTGCCTATGGGAGAGGGGAGAAAGGAGGGGAGGGTGTTATATTCAATAATAACAAGGGAAAGAATATGGATCATGTAACCATGGAAAAATATTCTTAATTAAATTTAAAAAAATTTTCTAAAAAATGATACACAAAATACTCTAAGAAATTCAAGGTGAGAGAGATCATGTTGATGGGGAGGGAAAAAAGTAGGAAAGGGTCAGCAAAGGCTTTATGGAAGAGATAACATCTGAGTTGGGCCTTGAATAAAATAATCTAGGGTAAACAAAATGATGGTCTGAAATAAAGTAGTTGCAGTGGGAAAGAATACCAACATGTGAGAAAGACTGCAGAGGTAAAAACAGTGGGACTTGGCAGTTGATTGAAAAGCAAGTCATTTAAACTCTCAGCCTTAGGTTTTCCATCTTTAAAAATGGTCATAATAATAGCACCTACTTCAAAGGGTTGTTTTGAGGATCAAATGAAATCACATATGTAAAGTGCTTTCAAATCTTCAAATACTATATAGATGTTGATCATTGTCATCATCATTACTATTGTAATTGTATGTGGGAAAACAGAGAATAAAAAGTCAATGATAACTCTAACATAATAAGCTTAGGAGAAAGGGAAAATAAGGGGTACTATTTATAGAAATAGAAAAGTTAGATAGGAGCATGACTCTATGGAAGAAAACTTAAGCACAATTAATTTAAGATGGCAACAAGACTTCCAAGTGGAGCTATCCAGCACTTAGTGGGGAAGACAGGACTAGAATTCTGGGAAAAGATTTGGGCAGAGATAGCAATTTAGGAATTATCTTTATGAAAGCAGAAGCAGTATAGCACCAAGATGAATGAGGACATCTAGATTTGGAATATGAGAGCCCAACTCTGCTACTTGAGTTATCTGTATGAGTATGAACAAGTCATTTAATTTCTCTTAGACTCAGCTTCCTCATCTGCAAAATAACGAAGTTGGAATAGAAAACCTCTGTGGACCATTCCCACTTTGACTCTTCTTAAGATCCTACCTTAAAACTGAAGTTATGAGAATGAAGGAGCTGACTAAGAATGAAAGCACAGAGAAAAAAGAAAAGGGAACAAACAAAAATCTTGGGGAATGTGAAAGGGTTAGAAGAGAATAAGGAGTCAATAAAAAAACAGCAATAGATTGCTTAAAGATATATAGAGAGGAAATAAGAGCTATATAGAGGCTGGCAGGTAGAACACTAGGCTTGGAATAAAGATTTATTTTTATGAGTTCAAAGCTGGCCTCAGACACTTAACTAGCTGTGTGTTCCTGGGCAAGTCACTTACCCCCATTTATCTCAGTTTCTCATCTGTAAAATGAACTGGTCAAGGAAATGGCAAACTGCTCCAGTGTTTTTGTAGAGAAAACCCCAAATGGGGTCATGAAGAATGAGACATGATTGAAAACAGCTGAACAACAGAGTTATCTAAAGGAAACCAAGAGCATGCAGAGTTATGAAAGTTAAGGGACATAAACATATGAGAAAGGAGACCACAATTACAGAGCCAGATGCCATGAAGAAGTCAAGGAGGAAGACAGAAGAAAGAAACAAAAAGCATTGGATTTGGTAATAAAAGAAGCCATTAATGACCTTAGAGAGACCTATTACAGTAAAGTAATAGAGATTATAAGGAGTTGAAAAATATGTGACTACTCTTTCCAGGAGTTTTGTAGTGAGAGGAAAATAAGATATAGGATAAAAACTTGAAGTAAAAAGTAAAAACAAGAGAAATAAAAAACAAAGAAAATAATTTTTTAATATTAGGGAGTCTTGAATATCTTTGTAGAGCCAATAGAGAGGCTCTTTCCCATGATTGAAGATACATGAGAGAGAGGGAATGATTGATGGAGCAAGGCTGTTAGCACTATAATTGAAGAAGGCTGAAATGCTTTGCTGCAGGAAGGTGATGTTAGGTGGAGAATTTAAGGAGCAGAAAAGCATAGCATTAAGCAGCATCAGTGTTGTTGCTTTTATGAGCACCAGGTTGTCTGCAGAACATGAATCAGACCCAAGTTGGCCTCTTGGCTTAGGAAGGGTACAGTTGCATAATCTGGTTTTCACCAATGTCCCTACCCTGGATGTGCTGACCCCTAGGAAGGAAGCCTGGGGTTTTTTATACAATCACTGAATTATAGATTTAGAACTGAAAAGGACCTTAAAGGTCCTCTAATCCAACTCCCTCATTTTATGGATAGGGAAACAGAGTCCAAGTCGTAAATGACAAAAGCTAGGTTTTAATCCAGTCCTCTTGACTCCAAATCCAGCACCATTTCCACCTCTCTATGCTACTGCTTCTAAGGAATGTGATGAGTGGATTTCCTTTCCTGAACAACTTTTGAGTGACAGGCACTTTCCCCTGGGGCAGAAGGTCGGTTTTCTGATGACACTTGAGTTTTAAGGGTTCCCTGGTTAAAAGAGAAGGCAGAAGGGGCAGCTAGGTGGCTCAGTGGATTTAGAGCTGGGCCTTGAGATGGGAGGTCCTGGGTTCAAATCCAGCCTCATACACATTCTAGCTACCACCTGTCCCCCATTACCCAAACCTAGCCCTTGCCACTCTTCTGCCTTGGAACCAATATACAATATTGCTTCTAAGATGAAAAGTAAAATTCTTAAAAAAAAAAAAAAAAAGAAGGCAGGAAAGATAAATAAGAACAATGGAATTATTTGAGGGAATTCTCAATCAAACCACCTGCAGAGTGTGAGAAGGAAATGGTGCTAGAGAATGCCAAAGAGAGAAGATTTAGAGCACACATTATGGATAATATGATGTCAATAAGTGAAGGAAGAAAATCAAACAAGCCACGGAACAGGTTAAGCTGCCCAAAGCTCTGTTTAAAATTGTTGCTGTTCATCCTTTGTTTTCCAAGACAACCAGTGGCATTATGGGATGATATCTTGACATGTGCTTGAATTGGATTTTAGTGAGGCAAAGTTGCACAGAGTCATCAGCCTCACTCTCTCTTTCAGAGTGATTAAAAAAAAGCAGCCCAGATATGGGGACATCTGGACCACATAAATTATATGCCTATACATGTATGCATATAAATACTTTATATTCATTAAATAAAAAGTCATTAGCCAAATCTTTATTAAGTGCTTACTGTGTACAGGGTACTATACCGAAGATACAAAGTTGTATAAAAAACAAGGTACCTTCCCCTATAAAAGGAGGGGAATAAAAGGAGGGAAATTTTTAATAACTTTTTGTTTTATTTTATAAGGAAAGGTACCTTATTTTTTAGCACAAACTAGAAGGGATACAAGATATTAATGCAAAAAGCCATAATACACAATATTACAGGGCCCTCACAATACAATAAGACACAAAGTGAAAATGTCATGTTGCTTTCACTTAGACACAGTGGAAAGATCTAGCCTTGGATTCAGGGCCTAGAATATGATGCTAATGTTAAATTTAATTTATGTATTTGATATATAATATTTTTGCTGTTCAGTCATTCAGTCATGTCCAACTCTTCATGACCCCATGGACCATACTATATTTGGAGTTTTCTTGGCAAAGATTTTGGAATGGTTTGCCATTTCCTTTTCCAGGGGATTAATGCAAATGGAAGTTAAGTGACTTGCCCAGGGTCACATAGCTTGTAAATGTCTGAGACCAGATTTGAACTTAGGTCTTCCTGATTCCAGGCCCAGCGCTCTATCCCCTGAGCCATCTAATAGCATAGTTCTGGGTCTAGAGTCAGGAAGACCTGGGATGTATATGTATATGCATATGTATATGTATATATTATATATAATGTGCATATGTATGTATGCATACATATATTCTAGATATATATCTTCCTATATATGTATGCATGTATATCCACATATACATATATAATTTATATTTATTGAATAAAAAATCATTGGACAAACCTTTATTAAGTGCTTATGTACAGATAAAGATAAATAAATAAATATAAAAATATTAATTAAAAATAAGGAACCCCCCCTTATAAAATGAAGCAAACACTTATTAAGCACAAAGTAGGAGAGATATAAGATATCAATGTAGAAACCATTAACACATGTGGAAATTCTAAGAATAGCTAAGAAAAAGAGAGGATCCTGGTCCTTGAGGTGAGAAGGGCAGAGTTCCCCATACCTCAGCTGCCTGGGATTAGAGACCTTCTTCAAGCACGCTCTGGCTAGCCAACTTTCTAAGTCCAATTTCCAATTCTTGTAGATCCTATCTCTGTAACATCTCTTACATCCATTCCCTTCTCTCCACTCACCATTTCTCTAGAGCAGCCCCACATTACTTCTCATTTGGATTATTATGACATTCTCAAAATTGCTCTCCTTTCTTTCTAGTCTAGATGTTCTCTTAACCTTTATCATGTCATGATCTCCTTTGACACTCCGGTGAAACTTAGGGACTCCAGAATGTTGTTTTTAAGTGCCCCAAATAAAAGGAAACTAATCATATTGAAATAGTTATCAAAATCAATTTTTAATTTATCACCCAGGTTGAGAATCTTTTCTCTAGTGCCCTCACCTCTCCAATACATCCTTCAACATCTGCCAAAATAATCTTCCTAAGGCCACAGGAAGAGTGTGTCAGTTATCTTCTCAAAAAAGTGAACAAGTATAGTTCTCTACTGTCTCTAGCCTGTAATCTGTGCAGGATGCTACACTAAAGATACAAAGTTTAATTTTAAAAAATAAAAAGATACCTCCCTTATGAACTGAAACCAACACTTATTGTTTGTTTATTCACACAAGCCAGCATCCCTCATGCCTAGAATGTACTCCCTCCTCATCCCTGCCTCTTGGAATCTTTTCTTTCCTCAAAATTCAACTTAGATGCCACCTCCCCTTGAAAACTTTTCTGATCCACTTAATTGGATGCTGTTCTCTCCCTTCTCAAATTAACTTGCTTTATACTTATTTGTACATATGTTATATTCCTAGGGCGGTCTTCTTGGAGGAGGTGGCTTTTAAAATGCAACTCTTTATTCAGATTTGGATCATTCACTTGAGAATCTCCTCTCAACTCAACAGAGACAGAGATTGGAGACACTGACAGAAACAGAGACCCTAATCTCACCCAAAGGGAAATTACCCAAAGCCTCTACTGAGATAAACAGAAAATCAAAGTCATGTGGGGAATCATGTTTCTCTTAAATATCTATCTTTCAAAGTCTACCTTCTAAACTCCTCCTCCCCAAAGAGGGTCTGAAAACACATGTACCCTCCATGGAAGCAGGAAGCAAGAAACAAGAGTCTTTTATTCCGAGCTCTCTTACTAACTCTGTCCCTCACATAAGCATGAAGTTGAGTCATCATGTTCTCCACTAATAAGAAGAGTCATATGCAAATGATAAATCCCAGGATGCAAAAAAAGTGAAAGGTGAAAAAGAGAATTAAATTCCTGGTGTAATGGTGCTAGAACACACCCCATGGAGCATGCATGGAGCTAAACCAAGCTTCCTCTAGATAGTTCCATAGATCCATGTGCTCAGGCTGAGGGTTCTACAGCCACACATCAATCTCTACGTCTCCATGAGGGCAGCAAAGAGCAGACATTATGTAGAATAGGATGTCAATAAGTGACAGGAGAGAATCAAGCACACAGAGAAACAGTGTCACTGAGCCAGAAAGAATCACTTACTCAGTCAACTTTAAAGGGAGAGAGAATTTCTGCTGTTTCCTTTTCTTTTCTCTCTTCCCATTTGCCAAGGATGTGAAGGATTCTCTAAAGGTTCCTCTTGGCTCTCCTGGTGGGCACCATCTTCTTCCTCCCATAGTACTGCCAACTCATGAGGTTGCTTCCTTCAAAGGTCTTTCATCTGCTCACCTAGAAGGCAGGATCTAAACCCAATTCTTCCTGATTCCAAAGCTCCCCCTCTCTATATCAATCTTCCTCTCACAGTTTAAAATAGCTTCTATTTACATAACATCTTTAATCTTAAATCTTAAAAAAATATTGCCATATTAAGATCACAGAAAAGTATAAGGATTTAATTTTCATATAAAATTTCATATTAGTTCCTATATATTAGAATCACTATGTATTCTTGCGTCTGGGATCTGGGTCAGAGACACCATCTAGTCTGATGCTTTTTGTATTTGTTTTGTCCTTGAGAATCCCAAGGAATGGCTTCCTTTTAAGCAGAATTTGGTTAATAAATGAAGGATAGAATAGAAAGGCGCTCTTCTAGCGTACATGACCTATCTACCTGTGGGGATGGGAAGGGATGAATAGACTGATGACCCACCTCTTGATTAGCCATCACCAATTAAAGATGTCTTGGTATTTTCAAGGGAAGGATTGAATAACGAGTTCCTAAAAATCTATTTATTAAACTGCCTGACCCAGCTCAGGTCATCCCTGGTCCCAAGAGAGCCATGAAGACCTTTATCACTTTAATGATCATAGTGCTGGCCTAACCAATAAGTCTGATATTATTAATAAACTTATATTCATATCCCAAAATTAGTCTCTTGAGATAATTTTAATTGTAGTGTTACAAGTATCATTGCCTCCATTTTACAGAAGAAGAAACTATTGCTCACACAGGATGTGACTTTCCAAGTGTCTCCCAGTTCAGGACTCTCTCCACTATACCCTGTCATGTTTAATTATTCCGATCCTATAGGTCAGGCCTCCCTAAGACCACAGTAGAGGATTATACTCACTGCAGTAAGTCTTCCCATCTGTGTCCCTCACAAATTTCTGAAATTTGCTAGGAATGATGGGAAGAGGTATAAAAAAGAGTAGGGAGGGTCTGTATCCCAAAAAGATAGTTTAAAAAGGGAAAGGACCTACTTGTACAAAATTATTTATAGCAGCTCTTTCTGTGGTGGGAAAGAACTGGAAATTGAGGGGATGTCTATCAATTGGGGCATGGCTGAACAAATTGTGGTACATATTGGTGATGGAATACTATTGTGTTATAAGAAATGATAAGCAAGATGATTTCCATAAAAAGCTGGAAAGGTCTGCAGGAACTGATGCAGAGCAAAATAAGCAGAACCAGGAGAACATTTTATACAGTAATAGCAACAAATGACCAACTGTGAAAACTTGGCTACTCTCAGCAATTTAATGATCTGGAACAATTCTGAAAGACTTATGACAAAGAATGCTATCCACCTCCAGAGAAAGAACTGTTGAAGTTGAATGGATGGAGATCAAAGCATACTCTCTTTTACATCAGAGTATTTACAATTTTATTTGGGGATTTGGGTTTTGTATGATCAATATGAAAGTGTGTTTTGCATGATAAAAAAAAAAAGAAAATGGCTAAGAGGAGGCTCCCATAATCCCTGATGAAATTTTTTAATGACAAAGAAGACTGACTCCAAAGGCTGGCCAAAGGGCTGGGACTGTACTCACAGAGCTCAGGAGCAAGAATGACTCAGCTATGGGGGGGAAGGACAGTCCATTTCTCAATCTAAGATAAGCTTGGAGGCTCAAGGAGGATTCAGAGATTATGTGTTTAATAAGCCCTTATTAGGCACCTACTATGTGTCAGCCACTGTTAGCCAAAGAGATAGAAAGATAAAAACAAAACTATTCCTTTGTCTATTTATGTCAACCCTTTTCATAATGGTAAAGAACTGGAAACTAAAGACGTGCTTATCAACTGGGGAAATGGCTGAACAAATTATATGAATGTAATGGAATATAATTGGGCCATAAGAAATAATGAAAGGAACTACTTTAAAGAAAGAGCATCAAGGTGGCTCAATAGATGGAGCACCAGAGAGAAAGAAAGAAATTAAATCCATGATAAGATTTTAAAATAATAGTCCCTAACTTCAAGGACTTTAAATTCTACCAAAGGGGAAATGTATTCAAAGATAAATACAGCAAGTATGCAAAGTAGTACCAGGGTGTGGTCAAACAACTGGAGAATTCAAGAAAGACCTCTTGAAAAAGTTGAACTTTCAGCTGAGCTCCAAAGGCAGTTCGAGAGACTAAGAGAAGGAAATGAGGAGGGAATGTATTCCAACAAGGGAATGGAGGTGTTATTGGGATTATTGGGCTGGGGTGAATAGAAAAGTGGCTCTGGACATATAGACAGGAACTTTCCAGAAGTTCAGCACAAGGCTGAAGCCTGATGTACCACCGGTGTCTTCTGGATGCACTGGTCCAACGCACAAACTGTACTATGGGTAATCTGCATATTTAATCCCCAGGGACTAATCCTACTGCCTGAGTATATACCATCAAAGAATTCATACTGGATTTCTAGAAGTCCTATATGTGGTTTATTTGGGAAGGCCTTCAGCGAGAGTTCCAACCTTGCTATATATCAGAGATGTACTGGAATGAAATGTTATGAATGAGTGAAGTCTTATGAATCTAATAATAAGTAATACCGTTAGCTGGAGCGTAGAACTGATTATATATCAGAAAATGTGTCCTGTAGGTGAAGACATCTAAATGTAATGAATTCTTCTCTGAAATAATACCCTTTCCCCAACATCTGTCCCAATGTCTTCCACAAAGTCATAAAGCTCCTCCGTCAGAAATAGCGAGGGTCCCCATCTGACCATCCCCTCCACCCCACCTTGTAACACCACAAACCCATTCCCATCTTCCCCTCCACCCGGGGCTAACCTAGACAAATCTCTACGGCAGGGATGGGAAGAAGTTCACTGCCACATTCAGGCTGCTTCACTCTGGCTGATAAAGGAGAGGTAGGAGGCCCATATGATAACATTTCTAATTTTAAGGGTCTTACTTGTCATACCTACTCGGGACTCTCTCTAGAACCTAATGATTTATGGACTTTAATTTTCCCAAAGACTCACTAAGTGTCTCCTCTTCCCCTCTGGCCTGTCAGGGTATTTAACTCCCCTCTCTCCTCTTCCCCTCCTCCCCACCCCCTTCTTTATTTGAAGCATCCATCTGAAGCGTCCTGAGATGGGAAGGTCTGCAATGCTGAATGCATTAAATTCCTGACAACTCTATTGATTTCCTCTCTCCCACTGCATAATGCAAGATATATATAAGCAGATAGGTTGGCCCCCTGTCCCTTACTGTGAAGGGACTCTGCCTTTTCCCCCCTATCTAATGTCCCTTCTCCCTGGCATATGGTGATATATTGAAGTAGTGCTTGTCCCTTATGTTGATGATGGATTATCTCCCTCCCCAATATTATTTTCCTCCCTGCTCATGGACGTCTTCTAATTTATCCTCTTTATGGTGGCAGATTGGATGCCCCACATACTGCTCATTGAAGTTAAAGCTGTTAGTGATGGGAAGCAGGAGACCATAGAAGAAAATATGTCAAAATGAGGGCAGCACCAACTCTGGGCCCCTGATGAGTCAGAATGTACATGAGTGGAGCTATGGTCTCTGAGATTTCTCCTAAGACCGTGTCTAAACTTCTGAGAGGGAAGGAACCCTTACTGTTCCACTTAGTCTGACCACACGTGGTCCCTTCCACCATTCTCTGATTCACTCTCCTTCAGCACATCATGGAAAATTTACTTTCATTCAGCTTCCCCCTGTAGACTATAAATTCCCTGAAGGCAGGGATTTTAAAATGTTTATTTTAAATAATGATTTTAAAATGTTTATTGACTTGCCGTTGTTCAGTCCTGACCATGAGAGATTCTTTGTTACCCTGTTTGAGTTTTTCTGGGCAAAGACACTGGGGTGGTTGGTCATTTCCTTCTCCAACTCTTTTTTTAGAAGAGGAAATCAAAGCAAACAAGGTTAAGTGACTTGCTCAGGGTCACCCAGCTGTGTCTGAGGCTGAATATGAACCCCAGTCTTCCTAACTCTATGCTTTGCACTCTATCTACTGTACCATCTAGCTGCCTTTATTGACTGTTTGTCACTTAAGAAGCCTTTCAGGATTGACTCTTTTTTACCAGCTCACTCTGTCTGCATTATATTTACTTGCGCTCTCTAGAATGTTACTTTGGAAGAATTCTTAAATGTGTGCATATGTTTTGCCTTATAAAGTTGCCCTCAAGTAAAGCAGTGCCAATCCTTTCTAAATATCTTTCCATTCTCTTGTTAAGTAAATGTCTTTTTGTTGCCTGTTACACAGTCTAGAAGTGTCTCATTTGTTTTCCAATCTTGAACTGATGCCAATAAATTAATCTCCATCAGGCCTGGCCTAGAACATTTTACACCTATTGGATCAGAATGGCCTTTTTGGTGGAAGTGAGAAAGAGGTAGTATGGAAGAAAGGGAACCCCAGATGGTGAGATGCTCTGAAGCCTCGGATCCTCTTTCTGTGGTGCTTCTGGCCATGTTTTTGGCCACATACTACAAAGGGGTCCCCACAGACTGAGAGGAATATGTAGGCATACAGCAACCAGGGGCAGATGTGAATATTCTCTGAGTCCTTAAGAATCATGCTCTCAAAATGGCAAACAATACAAATGGTCATTTGTTTAATTTACATAACTTTGCATTTGGGGCTAGTTGTGATCTCCAGTCCCACCAGTTTGGGTAGTCCTAGGCCCTCCCTGAAGACTATTAATTTGGAGATTGTCTAAGATCTGTACAGAATAGACTGCTTGGGACTTCTTAATAGGGCCTTTGAGAGTCTTTCAGGTGTACTTTTTTAAGTGTCTTGGATGCAGAGCACTAGTAGAGCTACTGGAAAGTACAAAATTCTCCAGGACCTGAGACCTTTTAAGAAGAGAAGATAAGACCAATATTTCCCTTCCTCTTTCCCTCACCCTCTCCCTCTCCCTCTTCTTCTCCTTCTCCCTCTCTCTCCCTCTTTTTCTCCCTCTGTGTGTCTGTCACTGTGTCTGTCTCTCTCTTCCTATGGGGAAAGAAAAAGGATCCCTTCCGCACCTCAGCATTGATGAAGACTTTAAACGTAAGAGATACCTAACAGAGCCCATGCCTAGTCTGGGGCCTTTGGCAGATTCTTTTGCTTTTGTTTCTTTCCCTAACCATAGATACCCAAACAATGCTCTTCAGCTGGACAATTCTAGCCCTGGAGATGAGTTTAAGAAACTAGAGCTCCTGGGCCCCTCAGTTGATGCTGGCTGCCCTAAGGGAGGAGCCCCCTAGTGGAAGGAGCCCCCTGCAACCACTAATAATGGCTCTCAAAGGAGGCATGACCACCAAACTCTATCCTGCCCTGGCTTGCCCAGACTTTGAAAGAGTTGTTCTGTCATAGCCAAGGTGAAGATAAAATACACATTCAACAACCTCACTAAAGTCTCCTTGTTTAATGTTTGAAGTACCAACCTCCAAGAGTGTAATAATAATTATGTTACTGCTCCTTCGTGTTTAAGTCTTTATCAATGAGGGCTGACTTTTGTGTTTTAGGTGGGGGAAATAAATAGCTGTCCTAAACCTGATCTATATCGCACTTTAAATACCTCTCCCTTTTGGGAAGACCCTAGTCATGAATCAAATCTAAACCATAAGGGATTTTCCCCAGGGGCCTAGGGTGTGATTATAAAGACCCAGAGAGTTTAAGAAAAAAGAGCCTGATCCCGCATCATTGGGATGAGGCTCCGCCAGTGCCAAACCAAGTTTGGACAAGTGAATATATATGACATTATAGTTTATAGTATATCATGGTTCCTTTAGAGAACAGTGGAGAGAGCCACAGTAGCATTTCTATGTAGGTACATATAAAACAGAGCTGATTGGGGGCAGCTGGGTAGTTCAGTGGATTGAGAGTCAGGCCTAGAGACAGGAGGTCCTAGGTTCAAATCTGGCCTCAGACACTTCCCAGCTGTGTGACCCTGGGCAAGTCACTTGACCCCCATTGCCTACCCTTACCACTCTTCCACCTATAAGTCAATACACAGAAGTTAAGGGTTTAAAATAAAATTAAAAAAAAAAAAAAAACAGAGCTGATAACTACCTTCCTCTCTCCTAGGTCTGTTGTAAGGGAGTAACACACTGGATATGTAAATGTTTTGTAGACTTTAAGGCACTATTTATAAAAGTCACAGAATCCCTCTTATTTCAAGATGAAGCTCAAGCAACACTATTTACATGAAACAAAAAGTTTTGGTAAAGATGGTCTTTCCTAATCTCATCAAGCTTGAGTGTGTAAGAATTAAAATTATAAGACTGACCTTAAATTAATAAAGTTTATTAGAATCATTTGGATAGGTAAAAGATAAGAAATGAGTCCCTTCACACAAGTGCCTTCTCTTCCTAATCACCTTGCATTTTACCACTTTTAAATTTTATTGTTTATTCTCTTTAAATATTTATGGAAGCAGCATGGAATCCTGGGTAAAGGGCTAGTCTTAAACCTAAGAATAAATACCTGGATTCCTGTCCCTCCACTGACACATTAGATTGTGAGCTTCTAGAGGGCAGGGACTGTCTTTTGCCTCTTTTTTTATCCCCAGTGGTTAGCACAGTACCTGACACATTTGTTGTTGTTGTTCAATCATTCAGGCGTATCTGACTCTTCTTGACCCCATAGACCAGTGATAGGCAAACTTTTTAAAGAGGGGGCCAAAGGAAAGGAAATGCTCATCTGTCAGTCTGTTTCTAAGGCAACTCTTTCAAAGTTTCATTGTATTGTAATCTACTCATTGTATTTGTCAGATTAGGAATAATGTCGTGTACCTGGATAGAACATTTCAAGGTCCCACCCCCCACCCCTGCATCTGGCCCACAGGCCATAGTTTGCCCATCACTGCCATAGACTATATAGCAAGCCAATGGGATTTTCTTGACAAAGTCACTGGAGTGCTTTGCCATTTCCTTCTCCAGGAGATTAAGGCAGACAGAGGTTAAGTGATTTGCCCAGGGTCCCACAGCTAATGTCTGATCAGATTTGAACTCAGGTCTTCCTGATTCCAGGTCAGTGGTTTATCCACTGTACCACACAACTACTTAATGAGCATTTATTGACTGATTGATAGTGTGACCCTGGGCAAGTCACTTAGGATTTCAGTGCTCTGGACAGCTCTCTAAAACTACAAACTGCAGAAAGCTTATTGATCTAAATTAGTAGAGAGAGTTTTCTCACCTGGAAACCCTTCCTATTAATAAGATTCCAGTTCCACAGTCTGCCTTTATGTTTATATATGTTTTTCTCAACTCCCACATTAGAGTCTAAGTTCATTAAGAGTAGAAATGCTTTCTTTTTCCTTGTCTTCTTTTTTTTTTGTATTTGTATCCCTAGTGCTTAGCAATACTCCTGGTACATAATAGTAAATATTTGTCAATTGACATACAAATACAAATTATTATTATTATTAGCATTTATACTTGCATTTTTCAGATGAAATGAGCATGGGACTGTACTTTAGGGCACAAGTGAGAGAAGTGACCTTTGGTCACACTTCAAGCTTCCAAGGAAAGGATTCATGGTTGGTTCATTAGTCATGAAGAACCTATTGACCCACTGACCTCAAAGAAATGAGGTTGGAACTAAAAAAAAAAAAAAAAAAAAGTCCTGGGTCCAAGATCTATCCTTTAAATGAGTTCCCCTCAATTCTCTCATAGTTATATCCTAGACAAATTTGGGGAGGATGGGGGTTGGGGGCAGCTGGGTGGCTCAGTAGATTGAGAGCCAGGCCTAGAGATAAGAGGTTCTGGGTTCAAATCTGACCTCAGACACTTCCCAGCTATGTGACCCTGGGCAAGTCACTTGAACCCCATTGCCTAGCCATTACCACTCTTCTGCCTTGGAGCCAATACACAGTATTGATTCTAAGATGGAAGGGAAGATTTGAAAAAAAAATTTTTATAATTAAAAAAAAATGGGGGAGGAGGTGGTAAAGTACATTGTGTTAGCTCAGTTAATTGAGGGCCAGTCCTGGAATCAGTAGGACCTGGATTCAAATCTGATCTCAGATACTTCCTAGCTGTGTGACCCTGGGAAAGTCACAACCCCTATTGCCTAGCCTTTACCGCTCTTCTGCCTGGGATCCAATACATAGTATTGGTTCTAAGACAGAAAGTATGGGTTAAAAAAAAAAAAAAAAAAAAAGCACATTAGTGGAGTTAGGTCTGTCTGACAGCCTGGGTTCCTTGCCCTAGAGAGATCCTAAGAACCACTTCTCTCCAAGAAATTACAATCTATATGCGACATATATTTATGCTCATTTCCATAACTATAATATATCATGAAAATATCCTATTTATATATAATAATGTAATATAAAATATATAATCTATAAATAACATTATAAAATGTAATTTATGCTCTTCCCTTCAGTCTTGGGTCCCTGGGAGAAGAACCCTGCCTCCTCTCCTTCGGCTCTCCTTCCTTCTTCCCCAGTTTCAACAAGGTACCAAAATGGATCAACTGTTTAACTTCCTCTCGACATTTTTCAGACTTGGTTGCAAAAGGTCTCTTTCTAGGACCGTTGAAAGAACAGTCCTGGCTGGACCGAGAATGGCCTCTCGGTCTTTTCCAGGCTTTCGATGTCCGGATCCTCCCCGTCCCTCCCCACTCTGACAACTTAGCATCTAAGGCAGCAATGGCAAAGCCTGTCCGAACGTGGGTTCTAGTCCCGAGCCTCTGCTCCCTCTTGTGGCCACTGGCCCTCATTACTCCTACGGTGCAGAGCAGGTACCACTTTTAGAGCCAAGAGTCCCATCTAGTCCGTCATGGAAGGGAAGGAGTTGAGATCCAGACAAGATCACACAGCTAGAAGCTCCAGAAGGAGGATTCAAACTCGGGTCTTTTGGATCCAAATTCAGTGTTCATGTCGCCGTACAATGCTAAATTTCCTAGGAAGACGCAAAAGTGGTGGCTACGATGAGTGAAGAGGAACGCAGCCATCTAGGACTGGCATCAGGCAAAATTGTGGAGGAGAATAAGTTTAGCTTTTTTTGCCACTCAGTCATCGCCTTTTCCCAGGCAGTCAACATCCTTCTTCCCCAAGTGGTGCCAAACCTGTATTTTGTTCCAAGAGAACCATCACTAGCAAATTCTTGTTTCCTGGGGCAAGTGAAGCCCATTACAACAAGGGCAGATGCTATGCTTCCCATCCTCATCTCTGCTGTTGCTACTTCTGGCAATGGGAAGGATTTGCAAGGAAGGGTTTACCTGCAATGCAGCCTCTTAAGTGGGGAGGGGAAATATCTCCAGGAGCTACCCATTTTAATTAATTATTGTTGTTAACAAGATACTAAGCTAAGATGATTCTGGAATATTGGCAGACTTCAAGCACAGCTAACATTTCTAAACTTCAGCCTTGCCTTAGTTATGGAATGACTTTCTGGTGGACCTTTGCTCAGAGTTGCTGTCATGAACAAGAACTAATTAAGTTTGGGGGCAATTAGGTAGAGCCAGGTCTAGAGATGGGGAAGTTCTAGATTCAAATCTAGCCTCAGATACTTCCTAGATGTGTGACTCTGGGCAAGACACTTAACCCCCATTGCTTAACTCTTATTACTCTTCTGTCTTACAATTGATACTAAAACAAAATTTAAGGGTGCAAAACAGAATTCTAGGAAGTAGCTTATCTTAAAATTTTTTAACATCGTTTCCCACTGACTCAGTTCCTCTACTCCCAGTGAATTCTTTTTTTTTTTCTCAAAATATAATGAAGGGGCAACTAGGAGGCTCAGTGGATGAAGAGCCAGGCCTAGACATGGGGGGAATTCTGGGTTCAAATCTGACATCAGATACTTCCTGGCTGTGTGACCCTAGGTAAGTCACTTAACCCTGATTGCCCAGTCCTTACCACTCTTCTGCCTTGGAACCAATACATAGTATTGCTTCTAAGACAGAAAGTAAGGGTTGGGAGAAAAAAAGAATGTTCAGAACTTAGAGACCATATCCCTGCCTCAATTCAATTGGACAAACATTTATTAAAGACATATGATAAAGGAGGGTCTGTTATGTACTTGTAAAAAATTAAAAATGACAAATTGAGCTGTTAAGGAGCTTGGTGGGGGAGGAGGAAGAGATGAAGTATAGACAGGTAAGTATAAGAAGGATTATGCTATCAAAAAGTCCTTGGGTGAGACAAACTGTCATTTACCAGAGAGTTGTGCTTCTGCCTCCTTGTATTTCTGATCCACAAGGCACTGGGGGAAGACACCAGGTTTACTAAGAAGGCACAAACCATGGCCCAGGTTGGAAATGCAGCAGGTGAAAGCTCCCTTGCTGATTGTTAATAGGATCAGGTCCATGGGTAGCCACCAGCCTTCTAGCCATGGAGAAATAGAAAGACCCAATCTTAAAATAATAACAGTAATATCTTGAACCAGACCCTTAACTAGCAACTCCTCTTCTTTCCTAGCCCTTTGCAAATAGGTTCTTTCCTCTAGGACAATATTATGTCCCTAATCATAAGTCCAGCTTTATCTCAATAGTGGGAAGTATCAAACAGAAAAGATATGGGGGCAGCTGGACTGCTCAGTGGTTAGAGAACCAGGCCTAGAGATAGGAGGTCCTGGGTTCAAATTTAGCTTCAAACACTTTCTAGCTGTGTAATCTTGGGCAAGCCACTTAATCCTCGTTGCCTACTGTATAAATGGAGATTTTGAACCTTGGACTTCATTCCCCATAAGTCCTTAGTTTTCCCAAAATTCCCTTTAATCTCTCCTGTGCCTCCATGTTTGCATGTTCACGATATTGGTTTATGGTTGGCTGTAACACCTCCCTCTTTTTCTTTTGCTCCTGGGAACGGGCTGGGTGAATTCAGCACCTTTTCCTTCTAGGTTTTTTATGTTCGTTTATTATTAATAAAATATTCATAAATATAATATTTAGTATTTTGCATATTAATTTTAATCTCCACACTACCCTTACCATTCTTCTGCCTTGGAACCAGTATACAATATTGATTCTAAGATGAAAGGTAAGAATTTTTTTAGGATTTTTTTCAAAAAGTCACAAAGGAATTAATCTCTAATGACACAATTCCAGTCCTTATGACAGATGGTGAGGAGGGGGAGGTTTTTTTGTTTTGTTTTTTTTGTTTTGGTTTGGGTTTGTTTTTTTTTTTTTGTAGGAGAGGAAAGGGATCTTTCTGGCACCTCTCAAATCATGCCATGTAGGCTTCTGGCTACTCAACCATCTTGTAAAGTTGCTAATTGAAAGTCCAATTCCTGTCTTCTGGCATCCTAAATAGTCCAGAATTGAGAAGGGTAAATACTTGGCAGTGAAACCATACAATGCATGCCTGCAGAGATGAAGAGGCTGGAGAGATGCCCATCCCTTCTGCTTCCATTCTCTGCCCTTCTCCTGGTTCTCCCAAGTATCTGAAGCCAGCCAGTATCATAAGAGTACTGCCAGCTTCTAGTGAAACTCCAAGGGAAGAGTCTCGTTTTCTTTGTCATATAATAGCATAAAGGTATAATCTCTTTGAAGGCAGACACCACTTGTTAAAAAATCCCCCACAAGGTCTAGCACACTGCTAGCCATGAAGCAGGTGCTTATTAAATGTACAACTTTGAAAGGCAAAGAACAATTTTATTGTCTTTCAGTTGTTTTGATCGCATTTGACTCTTCGTGACCCATTTGTGGTTCACTTGGCAAAGATACTGGAGTGGTGTGCCATTTCCTTCTCCAGCTCATTTTACAGATGAGGAAACTGAGGCAAACATAGTTAAGTGACTGGCCCAGGGTCACACAGCTAGTGCATGGCTGAGACCAGATTAGAACTTAGGAAGACAAGTCTTCCTTATTTCAAGCCTAGAGCTCTATCCACTGCACCACCTAGTTTCCCAATTAAATACAAAAACCAATCACAATTCCAGACGACTCATGATGAAACATGTTACCCACCTCTAGAGAGAGAGGTGATGGAATCAGAGTGTAGATTGAGGTATATGTATGTGTATATATGTGTGTATGCATTTACAGGTATCCTTTCCACATCACAACTTTCTCTATCACAGTTTCTCTGTATCTAGTCGGCATAAGAAAATTAAATGGAAATTTAGGGGGAGTTTTATAGAAGCTACAGACAACATGCAAAGGTCAATAGATGGCACAGAAAAAGCTTGGAAATTTATTTTTTAGTTAACATGACCAAATACTTAATCCAAATTTTACAATAAGGTACTATAAATACCCCTTAAAAGAAAAAGGGAAAATTCACACTTCTTCTATGATAAAAAAAAGGGAAAATCAAAAAATTTTATGTGGATTTTCCACATAATTGTGGTAACCCCTGAGATGTGGAAAGGATATATGTGTGTGTATATATGTATGTATGTATGTGTGTATATATATATAAACATATATATCTGATATTAATAATGTAGGAATTTATTTTTCTTGACTATACATTTTTGTAACAGACTTCATTTTTTCTTGCTTTCTCAATGTAAGATTAAAATTCATATCAATAACTCCCAGTTATTTTATTTTATATTTTATATTTTTATAAGATTTATTAGTAATCACTTGAATGAGAAGAAATAAAAAATAGAACTACAAAGCTTCAGTATGACCACATGAGTAAACTTTCCTGCCAAGCTCTCACCCAGCCTCCACAACCACCTTCCCAGGGAAAAAAAGAAAAGAGGGAGCTAGGTTACATCAAAATATATCCTCCCTACCAGTATATATCCAGAGTTTGCACTCAGCGTGAGCACGTAAATAGGATGCTGGGTAAGAGAGTCCTGGGGAGCAGATTCTAATTACACCTCAACAAGGATAGGGGAAAAGGAAAAGGCAGGATGAAAGGAATTCAGACCTGAAAATGAAATAAAATTAAATTAAAAATTTAAACAATAAATGTAAAATATAATGATTTGACTTGGTTGGTGTGACCATTGCCATTCAAAGAATGACAAGCCCAAATCATTGTCTATACTAGGCCAGGGCACAGTTAAAGAATGTGTTGTTTTTGCTGGACTTTGAACAAGTCACCTTCCCTCTCTGGTCCCCAGTTTGCTTCTCTGTAAAATGAGAAGACTGGAGTAGATGCTTTCTCATGGTCTTCCCAGTTCTAAAGTTCTCTATGGTTTCCTACTTGATATATTCTGAGGGTTGGTACAACTTCTCTAATGTTCATCAACATCTATACTATGATTAATCTAAGTAGACATTTAGGCTCTGTTACATTCAAACTGGAGCAGCTAGATGGGGCAGTGAATAGAGTGCAAGGCTTGGAGTCAGACAGACTCAGCTTCCTGAGTTCAAATCTGGCCTCAGACACTTTCTAGCTGTGCGATCTTGGGCAAACCACTCTGGTATCTTTGCTAAGGAAAAATCCAAAATGGGATCCTAAAGAGTTGAACATGACTGAAAATGATTGAACAACAACATACAAATTGCCTCTGGACTTCCTTTCTACTATGGGACTGAAGTACCAGAAAGCAAAGTAGAACAAACTGACATCTCTTCCTTTCAATTTCTTTCCAACATCCTTCTCTCTTTCCCCCTCAGAGGGATCATGAATGTGTAGCAGTTACTCCTGCTAGTCCCTCTCCCTTTCAGAAGTTTTTCTAAGAGAAATAAATCAGTGAGATGATAGGGAAGGCAGGAGAATGCATGTGGGTGTTTGGGGAAGGTGGAAAAAGGAAGAGAAGAGTAAAAGTGTAATAAGCCTTGAAAAGGAGGAAGAGATCTGTTTATGAAAGGTTTTAAAAGCCAAACAGAGGATTTTATATTTGATCCTGAAGACAACAAGGAGCCACTGAACCACTGACTTATGCTTTAGGAAGGTCGATTTGACAGCGAAGTGGGAGACAGACCAGAGTGGGGAGATACTTGATAAAGGAAGACCAACTAGCACGTTATTTCAATAGTTCTGGTGAGATGAGGAGAGCCTGCACTAGGGGATAACAGCATCAGAGGAGAGAAGAGAGATGTTACAAAATCATAATTAATAGGATTTGGCAACAGATTGATCTGGGGGTTGGAGGTGAGAGAATGAGGAGTCAAGAATAACATGTAGGTTGAGAGGCTAGATGACTAGGAGATCATGAATTTAACAGTCACGGGGAACTTGGGAAGAGGGAAGGGTTTTAGAGGAAAGATAGTGAGTTCAGTTTCTTGGTTTATTTAAAAAACCCTTATTTTCTGTCTTAGAATCAATACCTTCCATCTCTAGGTCTCACTCTCAATCCATTGAGCCACCTAGCCGCCCTTGCTCTTAATCTTTTCTTTCTTTTTTTTAAAACCCTTACTTTCTGTCATGGAATCAATATTGTGTATTGGTTCCAAAGCAGAACAGTAAAATCTAGGAAATGGGGATTAAGAACCTTTCCCAAGATCACACAGATAGGAAGTGTATGAGGTCAAATTTGAACCCAGGACCTCCCATCTCTAAACCTAGCTCTCTATCTACTAAGCTACCTAGCTACCCCGAGAGTTCAGTTTTTAACATATTGAGTTAAAGACATCTCTGGGACATCTAGGTAGAACTAGAAAAGAGATGTGAGCTACACATAAAGTTTATTGACCTACCGGAGTCTGTCTGTAAGATAAGTCGGGTTCACATACTTGAGTGTTCCATTACCTGTCTTCTTTTCCTCTGAGCTATCTCTTTACCTCTTTTTTTTTTCTTGCCTAGAGCCTTCTTTTTAACTCTTTTATTCTAAATGTTTATATATCCAAACAAAACAAGCATTTTCATATATAAAGAAAAAGAAGATATTATATAAATGAAGTCACGGATCTCTTATAGGTTTAATTTACTTTTCTTCACAACTACATAATAGATCCCATCCTCTCTTTATCACAAGCACACTTCCATCCACTCTGACCTCCCAACTCTTTAACCTCTCTCTGCCACCTCATAAATAACTACCTCAAAAAAATTCTCCTGCCACTTCTCTCTTCCCCACTTTCTTTCCTACCTTCTCCCTTTTAATTTTCTAGCCTTCTCCCTTACTCCCTCCTTTTGTTCCGTTTTTGAGCCAAAAATTGACCCTGATCAAGCCCCAGAGTATGATTACTATTATCAGCACACATAAAAAAAATGTCACAGAGGGGCAGCTGGGTAGCTCAGTGGATTGAGAGCCAGGCCTAGAGACAGGAGGTCCTAGGTTCAAATCCGGCCTCAGACACTTCCCAGCTGTGTGACCCTGGGCAAGTCACTTGACCCCCATTGCCTACCCTTACCAATCTTCCACCTATAAGTCAATATACAGAAGTTAAGGGTTTAAAATTAAAAAAAAAAAAAAAAGTTAAAATAAAAAAAAAAAAATGTCACAGAATTTCAGATTTGGACTCAGTAAGGATTTCCACAGCTATCTAGACTAACCTGTACCTGTACTTCCCCTCTACAACATCTCCCCAAAATGATCATCTGGCCTCTCCTTGAAAGTCTCCAGGGATGAGGAACCCATTACCATTCCAAGTAGTTCATTCCACTTTTAGACATCTAATTGTTAGGAGGATATTTCCATTCAAAGAGCTGAAAATCTGCCTCTACAGAAGCTTAACTCATTGTTTTTGTTTGGCCCTCTGGGGCCAGCAGAACAAGTCTAATCTCTCTTCCACATGACAGCTTTCAAATACATAAAGACAGATACCTTGCCCCCTGATATCCTCTCTTTAATCTGACACAATAAAGTGCCAAGGCCATCAATCTCTAAAGACCTCAACAATTCCCTGGAGTCTCCTTCAGTATTTCAATCAAAAGACATTTAAGTGCCTACTATGTGGACGAGTTGGAGGCATAGTGGATAGAGTGCAAGGCTTGGAGTCAGGAACCCTCATCTTCCTGAGTGCAAATCTGGCTCCAAACATTTACTACCTACATGAGCCTGGGCAAGTCACTTAACCCTGTTTACCTCTATTGCCTCATCTGTCAAATGACCTGGAGAAGAAAATGGCAAACCACTCCAGTATCTCTGCCAAAAAAAAAAAAAAAAAAAAAGCATCATAAAGTTAGACAAGACTGAAAAGACTAAACAACACTGCCTTGTGGAACCTTTTCTGAGTTTGAGTGCCCAGAGGGCAAATCAAGCTGTCTGTGAGCCCTAACATACAGGAAAGAATTAGGGAAGAAGTGCTTGCTCTAGGAAAAGGGGGAACAAAGCAGCTCCCAGGAGTGCCAGCTCTGCACCCATGCCACGTCTTTGCCAATGCTACAAAGACAGTAGTAAAAAGTTCTTGCCCTTAAGGAGCTTACATTCTAATGGGGAAAGACATTATGGATATATTTAGTTATATGTGAAATGCAATAATAAGGTAACCTTGATAAGGGAAGACATTAGGAGCTATGAGGACCAAGAATAGTATCTCTTCAAAGATGATACTTAAGCTGAGTATTAAGGATCAGAGATTCCAGAAGGCAGAGAGGAGGTGGTAGAGCATTCCAGAATTGGAGGACATAGAGAACAAAAGCAGAGAGATAAGAAATTAGGCATCACCCAAAAGCAAAAGCAAGAAGGTCAGTATTGCTGAAACAGAGAGAATGGAGAACGACATATAAGAAAAATAGTAAAGGAAGGAAGAGGATAAATTGTGAAAAATATTAAATGCCCCAAAATGGAGTTTATATCTGACCCTCAAAGTAATAGGGATGCATTAGAATTTATTGGGTAGCAGGGAGACATGGTCATACTCATCATTTATGATGACTTTTTTTTATTTTTTTATTACTTGACAGCTATATGGAGCATAGAGACAGCCATGGGGCACAATGAATAGAGCTCCAGGCCCAAAATCAGGAAGACCTGAGTTCAAATATGGCTTAAGACACTTATTAGCTATTTCAATTTGGGCAAATCACTTAACCCTGTTTGTCTCAGATTGGCAAGATTTAGCAGCTGATTGGCTATGTGGGGTGAGTTAGAGTAATGAACTCTATAATAGTTGCAGGAAAGAGTATGTGTGCCACCCTGCTTTTTAGTGACTCCATTCACCGTCCTATAACCACACAAACTAAAATACCCCTCTCTAACTACATGAGTTGTCTCACTCTATTAGAAGGTAAGCTCCCTGAGGGCAGTTGGTCTTTGCTTCTGTATTCTCACTCCTATTGTTTAACTCAGTTCTTGGCACACAGTAAATGCTTAATAAATACTTTTCCTTTTTTTCAGTTTATTCTTTTTATTTATTTATTTATTTGTTTGTTTATTTATTTATTTTTGAATATTTTCCCATGGTTAGATAATTCATGTTCTTTCCCTCCCCTCCTCCCTCCCCCCCCCCCCAGTCAATGAGCAATTCCACTGGGTTTTACATGTATCACTGTTTAAAACCCATTTCCATATTATTAATATTTGCACTAGGGTGATCATTTAGAGTCTACATCCCCAATCATATCCCCATCAAACCATATGATCAAGCAGTTGTTTTTCTTCTGTTTCTACTCCCACAGTTCTTTCTCTGGATGTGGATAGCGTTCTTTCTTATAAGTCCCTCAGAATTGTCCTGGATCACTGCATTGCTACTAGTAGAGAAGACCATTACATTCGATTGTGCTAGACTGTATGTCTCTGTGTACAACGTTCTCCTTGTTCTGTTCCTTTTGCTCCGCATCAATTATAGAGGTCTTTCCAGTTCACAAGGTATTACTTCCGTTCATTATTCCTTTCAGCACAATAGTATTCCATCACCATCAGATACCAGTTTGCTCAGCCATTCCCCAATCGATGGACACCAGCTCAAATAAATGCTTTTTCATTCATGTGCACAAGCATTCGTTTATCAATCAAAATTGTTTCCCTTTGTATTTTCATAATTTAAATCTTGAGTATCTCATCTCTCCAGAGCTTTCTTTAAGGTCAGGCAATAAACATTTATTAAGCTCCTACAATGGGCCAGGCTCTGTGCTAAAAGTGTTTGAATTATACATACAAAAAAAGAAAGGCAATCCCTGCCCCCAAGGTGTTGTACAAAGGACTTCAATTGAATTGGAAATAAAGAGATGGCTAGTCTGGGTAGCCCCCTCAAATGGAGGTTCTGGAAAGAGTTCTCCATTCAGCCTCCATTCAAAGGTACTTCTAGGGCAGAAGGTACTAATGAAGTGTGAGTTTCTGGGCTGATATGATCTCGTGGGACAAATAAGTCCCAGGGAGACATGATGGTGTTGTTCAGCGATGAATGTGTCTTCGTGATCCCATTTAGGGTTTTCTTTGCAAAGATACTGGGTTGCCATTTTCTTCTCCAGCTCATTTTACAGATGAGGGAAATGACGTAAACAGAATGAAGTGATTTGCTAAGAGGAACTCTGCTATTAAAAGTCTGAGGATGGATTTGAACCCAGGAAACCGACATTCTCTCTACAGTACTACCTACAGTCCTGGAACATGAAATTCAAAAGATACAACTGAGTGGGAAATGAAGAGGGATCCTAAGGCCGTGGGAACATACCTATCTTTCTTTCGAACATTTTGAAATTTTTCAGAAAATCTAAGACGAATGTCAGACTGTGCTTAGACTTCCTCTCCCCTACCACAAAGTAGTGCCTCTTTTGGTGCTAAATTACAAAGCTAGATTTCAGTCTCTCCTTTCCTATCCTATTAGTGGAAAAAATAAGACCCAGAGATTTAAAGTGACCCAAAACCACACAAGTTGATATCGGAGCTAGAATCGGATGATCCATTTCAGTCAGGGTATCTTCAACAACTCAATAATGAGGCAGCAGAAAACAGGAGGGATTGAAAGTGGGCAAGCTTCCCTACATTAAACGTGGAGTGGGTTTGTTAGTTTATAAGTATGCATAATCGCTGGAAAGAGATCGGCGCTGGTAAATCTGTAGCCCCTACTTGGGACCAGATCTACAGGCGGAAAGGAAGTGGGAGTGAAACGCAAGACTGTGACGTTTTATCCAACGCGGATACCGTAGCGCCGGGTTACTGTGGGCGGTCCCATTTGGCCGGAAGTGGAAGTTCAGTCTTTTCCGTCTTCCTCGGCCGCTTTGCAGTTGTGAGTGTCTCTCCTGTGGTAAGCTCCGTGGGGAATCCAGCGGCATCCTCCGTTTGTGGGGGCCCCGAGGAGGCCCTAGGTGTTTCTAGGGGATGGAAGTGGAGAGAATTGAGATATAACCAGAGATTTTATTCCCAGAGCAAGGGCTAGGGACTGGTCTGGGGACGCGGGACGCGGGGCGGGGGTGGGGGGAACCCGGCCTGCTCACGCCATGTTCCCTTCCTCTTTTGCAGGCTGGACCTCCCAGGCCACGCGCTGCCCCCTCGCCGCCGCCATGGTGAGTACCAGGCTTGCTTTTCCACAGAAATGACCGGAGAGGGTGAGGATGCTGAAGAGACCTTAGCGGCCCCCAAAGTCCAGTCTTCTCTTTCCAGATGAGGAAACTAAGTCAGAGGGTTGTTACTTGCTTAAGGTCACACAACTGGAGCTAGATTTCAACCCAGGGCTGACTCGACTCCTAAATCCAGTACTTTATTCATTGCACCGCCTAGCTACTTTCCTCGCTGTCCCTGGGTCTCAGCTAATGAGTTTACTTTCCCTGACTTGAGATTTGAACCCAAGTCTTTCTTATTCCCATACCCTGTACCGTATTCGTTTTATGCCAGACGTTTTTCTGTCAGTGCTTTTCCTTTTGGAGAGGGGACCCTTAACTAATGACCTGAGTTCAGAAAATACCTTTTAAGATTTTAAGCAGGACAACTCCTCTGGGCCTGCTTCGATTTTTTTACTCAGTATTAAAATGAAGGTGTTATACCGAGGTTCTTAAACTGAAATCTGAGTCTGGGTTTCTTAATATTGTGATAGTTATTTCAATAGGATTTGTTTCCTATGTGATTCTGCATTATCTTGTGCTTTGAAAACTTTATACTCATAAGGTGGTTCGTGACACAAGTGGTTAAGGATCTCTGGACTAGAAACTCTGAGGCAATTTTTTTTTTTTTTTAGCCCTTACCTTCTATGTTAGTATCGATTTTAAGACAAAAGTTTCGTTCTCAGTGTTAAATAGTTTCCCTCCATGGTCACACAGATAGAAAAGTGTATGAAGCCAATTTGAACCCCGACTCCAGGCTTTTCTAATACTAGTTGTGCAAGTAAGTCCTTTGGCTGTAGAAATTAGCTTAATTTTTTATAGTTTGCCAATGCTTGGTACTTAAGAAACTATTGTTGGACAATTTTATCATTTCTTATGGAGGGTGGGAGAGTTTGCACCAATAGAGATATCCAATTAATGTTTTTTGTTGTGTTGCAGCCCCGAAAAATTGAGGAAATAAAAGACTTTTTGCTCACAGCCAGGCGAAAGGATGCCAAATGTAAGTTCTCCCTCCTCCCCCTTCATTCAGATATTTGTAGGAGACTTCCCTTATCTTCAAATGTTGACTAGATGTGCATATTTTAGGGGGGAAGAATATTTGGAATGAATCAAATTAGCTGCAGCAAGCTGTGACATACATGGTAAGGTCTAGAATTTGGGCTTCTTCACATTCCCTGGAATAAGATTCCTATTAGTAGCATCTGTAGTTGTTTTTTGTCTTTCGAATGAACTTTTAATTGTCTAAGGCTAGTACATATCCCAGATCGAGGTTCTTAATCTAGGGTTAGAAAATTTCAGGGAGGGGGTGTTTTACATCTTAATCACCATTTTAAAAGTGCTTTCCTTTGTACTTCTGTGTGTTTTATCTTTGTATTCTGAGAATGGGATCCTTGCCCTTCACTAGGCTGCCAAAGACATCCAAAACACAAAAAATGTTGACCTCTGGTTATAGTATTAGAACCAAAAGAAGGTAGACTTTGGAGTTCAACCCACTTACCTGCCTTATTAGTGGCAGAATGGGGACTTTTTATTAGCTCAGTGCCTGTAGTCAAAAGGGAGACTTTGAGCAATACTAACTGTACCTGGGGGGGGGGGGTACTATTAGAGCTGGAAGGCACTTCAAATCATCTAGTCCAACTTTTTATTTTTTTTTATGAGACAGCCTGAAAGAGAAAAAATTTATTTACCCACAGTCTCTGTATTAATTATCCACTAAGGCTAGTACCTAGGCCTTTTAACTGGTTCCAACTCCTGCATTTTTGTGTTCTGCTATGTTATAAGGTTGCTCAGCTCTCATTTAATCCTGTCAAGAAAGGAACAGCTGTTATCTTTTCCTTGTTAATCATAGCAAAGGGAAAATTTGAGACTTGAGCAGGGAAGATGTTATACATTGGGCATCCAGGGTTTGGAGCCTGAGGTGGATTAAAATATCTACTTCCAGTCCAAGGTTCCTACCATTAGATTCTCTCTTTTTTTTTTTGCTCTTTCCTCTCACATTATTCTTTATAAAGCACAATCTCTTTGAAACTTAGCCCAAAGAAAAGCCCTGTAAATTTAACTTTAAAATGAGCCTACCTGTTTTGTTCGTGTGTCATTCTCTCCTCTCCTTTCCCCCCTCCCCCCATGAATACCCAAATTGCACCTGATTTGTTTGAGAAGGCAGAATGGGGAAGAGTTCCAGAGGGCTTACTTGTAGTTATGGTGGAAGAGGATTCATTGAAACAAATGTTTACAAAAAGAAGTTCAGACATGCTTTTTTGTTGAAAAAGAAAATTTATGGGCAACTAGGTGGCACAGTGGATAAGGTGGCCTGGAGTGAGGACTTAGGCTGAAATGCACTCTCAGAACCCCACTGATATAGCCTTTTCCCTTTCTTAGAGTTCTTACCAAAAAAAAGTAAAAATATAAAATTATGTATTTTTAAGAAAATTTAATGAATACTTCTCACATGGGCCCTTCCTCACCTTCCAGTGGGACATTTAATTTCCTCTGGAAAAAAGTCCTGGATCTATTGTCAAAGGACATTGTTTCAAATTCTGATTGAATTTCTACTTGTGTGGTCTTGGGCAAGTCATTGAGTTTTTCAGGTGCTCATTTTCAGAAGGAAGTTTGACTACATGATCTTTCCAGCTCTAAATGGTATAGCTTTTTTTTTTTCCTTCCTTTTTTTAACCCATATCTCCTATTTTAGATTTTACTAGAAGTGTCCATTCCAACAAGGATAGGTGGTTGGAGTTAAGTGATCCTGCTCTGGGTCACATAGCTAGGAAGGGTCTACGGGCACATTTGAACCCACCAAGCCAACTAGCTGCCTCTGCAATAACAATTCTTTAGTACATAGAGTACTTATATAGTACCTTTTACATGTATCTAGTTTTAATTTTAAAATCCAGTAAAATCTGGAGTCTAAAGAATGATATTTTGCAAGATGGCAAATTAAGGGGGGATATGTGGTCCTGTTCAGTGGGAAAGGGAGAGTATAGGTAAATAGGTTGAGGATATGGAGACAGAAAGCTAAAGATGAAGTGTCATGTCCCAAAGCCAGTGCCAGTAAGTGAAAGAACTAAGTTTTCTCATTTTTAATCTACTGCTTAACTTGAAAAAGCAGTAAATTAGGTTGCATACCTATCATTGGATATTCCTGAATTCCTCGAGTTCATTTTCAAAGTATTTTGCAGAAATTCATTTAGCGCCCAGATTTTTATGAGTACATCTGTTGTACAAAATAGAGGAGTTGGACAGGAGAATTTGCTCATTTGAATGGAAATTTAGCTTACTGAATTAATATGAAGCGCTGGTTGTGGCCTCAAATTACTAGAGTAACTAGAGTAGCACTTAACATTTGCATCCCCTAAAAGTGTTGAAATAAACGGAATTGTAGGTTTTGATGGCAGAGTTAATGTAATTGTGAGTCTCTTTTCCTCTGGAATTTTTTGGGGGAGGTTGCTTTTTCTATACATTCACTTGAGTACTTTGACACAAGTATCTAAATTCAATACTTAACCACCTGCTTCTTACTTGTTAGCATTCTAACAGCTTTTGTAATGATTAGCTCTTGGGGTTTTCTGTATGCTGTTTTTAAAGTGAGAAATGAGGAGTTTGAGAATTCTGATGGAATTACTATAATCGATCCTAAGAAGCAGATGTGTTCTGCCCATCTTAAGTACCTCTAGGATGTATGGAAATGTGCTGAAACTTTTAGCATTAGTCTAGGCATTATGTAAATGTAAAACTTCAAACAGATTAATCTTTAATTTGAGGTTTTGTCTTTAAAACTAGTACTTGGTACAGTTTGGGACACCTAAGGTGGCTCATTGGATAGAGGGACAGACCTAGAGTTAGGACGACCTGGGTTCAAATGTAGTCTCAGACACTTTTTGAGGTGTGTGACCCTGGACAAGTCAACCCCAATTGCTTAGTCTTTACCACTCTTCTGCCTTGGAACCGATAGTTGTATCATTTTAAAAAAAAACTCTTTATCTTCTGTTTTAGAGTCAATATTATGTCTTCATCCTAAGAAGAGCAGTAAGGGCTAGGCAATTGGGGTTAAGTGATTTACCCTGAGTCACACAGCTAGGAAGTGTCTGTGGTAAGAGTTGAGCCCAGGACCTCCTGTCCAATTGTATCGCTCTTAAGATAGAAGGTAATGGGGAGGGGTACTTGTTTTCAAATTTGGTGCGGTTTTATTGAAAACTTTGCTTTTGAGATAAGGAGATAGACCTGAGAATATTAGAAAAGTCTGAGCTGCCTTTTGGTGAAGACAAGGAATATGATGCGTAACCTTACTGTGACCAAACTAGTGTTTTTGGTTTAGTTCAGGCTCATGTTTGAGGCATTTATTTGAACTTGAAAGGCAACTAGTAGACAAGCCAGGTCCCTTCCCAACCTCCAAATTGCTGCCTCCACTACTTTACAATGGTCACATCCTTTAGCTTGGTAACTATTTTTTCTTATAGCTGTCAAGATCAAGAAAAACAAGGACAATGTGAAGTTCAAGGTTCGCTGCAGCAGGTATCTGTACACATTGGTCATCACAGACAAAGAAAAGGCAGAGAAACTTAAACAGTCCCTGCCTCCTGGTAAGTTTGCCTAAAAGTTTTGAGCACAGAGTCAGAAATGTGAACATATTTCCTGAAAGAGCCAACCAAGAGTGTAAAAAGAATGAGATTATGGTTTTTTATTGTTTTTTAAAACCTTTCCTTCTGTTTTTAGTATCAATCTAACACAGAAGCAGCAAGAGCAAGGCAGTGGAATTAAGTGATTTGCCCACAGTCTCAGCTGGGAATTGCCTGCAGGCAGATGTGAACTAATGACCTCTTTTCTCCCAGTCTGGCCCCACTATCCATGGATCCACCTAGCTGCCTCTAGATTGTTTTTTGGCAGCAAATTACATTTATAAGATGGGTGCTTCTGAGATAACTACTGTTAAGGGACTATCCATTTGACTTCCCTATATACTTTTTTGTACTTTGTAAACAACTCTGAAACATTTCTGGTGAGCTATTGTGTGGCTCATGCCAGGTATTGCCTATTGGCTACATTATAGTGGTGCCAAGCTTTGAGCCAGCTGACCAAATAGGATTTAAGTCCTGCCAACCTCTTAGCTGGATTGTGGAGAGAAGTGCTTTGTGAACCTAAAGTTTGGTCATTTATGTCAAACTGTGAACCCTTTTGGAGTTTTCTTGGCAAGATACTGAAGTGGTTTACCATTTCTTTCTCCGGTTTATTTGACAGATAAGGAAACTGAGGCAAATGAGGTGAAGTGGTTTGCCTAGGGTCCCACAACTAGTGGGTGTCCTTGAGGCATGATTTGAATTCCGGAAGATGAGGCTTCCTATTTCCAGGCCAGGGCCAGGCACTGTGCCACCTAGTTGCCCTTTATAAACATGGAAGAGCTGAATAAATGTTTTGCCTAAAGCACTATTATTTTTTAGTGTGGGGACTCAAAACCCATCTTATCTTGAATTTGCCCCTGGTTTATAAACTAGACTTTGAATCCAGGTCCAGTACTCTGTTCTATAATGTTGCCTTAGTAGGTTGACCTGTTAACAGGGCTGGGCTATCTATAACCTGACCAAGAATGTTCATCTTTTTTTTTTTTTTTTTTTTTTTTTAATGGTATCCAATAAGTGTTTCCCTCATCTATAAAAATGGGTATAAAGTAATCCTTGGCACAAGATTCGGGGGAAAAGATGTTTATTAACTGTAATCCTCACTTAAGAGTTTTGGTTAGATAATTTTTTGTTTGGGACCTGCCTGCCTGGTGATATAAAGCACTGAACAGAAGTAAAGATGTTCTAGTATTTGCCTTATGAAAGAGGCTCCTACAACTAAGCTAAATTGAAGCTTTTGGAGCCCTGGCTCCTCTGCTCTCCTGAGATATGTGTAGCTTTAGCTTTGTATGACTTAATTGGAATCACCCACTGTCTGGGCGTGTGGGCCCATTTCCATTGTTTCAGTAGTCAGGCTTAACACTTGTTTAAAATAAACATCTTTGGGGACTGCTAATGTTTTCTAAGCTTTGCCAGCTTTTCCCTTAGCTACACTACTAATGTTATAATGTTTCTAGGCAGGCAGAGGTAGTAATTAGAGTGAAAGTCTGCCTTCTTCGTGACTCATTTCTGTCTACTTCCCTCTAGGTTTGGCTGTGAAGGAGCTGAAGTGAAGGAATCATTCACTGTTCCCACATGTATTAAAATTTTGAAGAAAAATAATTCTTGGGTGTCTTTTCTTTTCTTGAAGGATGCTTGTGTTCCTACTTCTGGTTTAGTGCACACTGGCGTAACCTGTATCAGATTTTTTACTTCGTTGGAGAGGAAAGACAAAAATCTGAATGACAAAACGTCAAATAACAATTGTCATAGTTTTGAAAAGAAGAAATGATGCCCAGAAATGACTTATTTTCCATCCTTCCCTCACCTTCCACTACTTTACTATAATCTCTACCTCTGAACTTTTTTTTCCCCCTAAACCCTTATCTTGCATCTCAAGAGTCAATACCTCATATTGGTGCCAAGGCAGAAGAGCAGTAAGGGCTAGGCAATGGGAGTTAAGTGACTAACCTGAGATCACACCACTAGGAAGTGTCTTAAACCAGATTTGAACCCAGAAACTTGGCCTCCCACCCGCTTCCATACATCTGATCTTTTGGATAGGAGAGGATTCTTTTCAGATAGGTTCTAAAAATGAATCGTGGGAACTAAAATTTGACTGAGGGGCTAATGTTAATATATTGGCTTTATAGTATTAGTGTTAAACCAAACTAGACAGTTGAGAAGGCTAAGGGAAAGTATCTTGGACTGATACTTGGAGGGGGAATGTTTTATTAGGAAAACTGCATCATATATGTCAGATTGACCAATGCACCAAAAGTTGCTATAAATGAAATTCTACAAGTCTACGTGTATATGTAAGCATGTATGAATAAATAAAAGATTGTTATGGTGAGCACTTAAAGTCTAATTTTGAGCACTAGGAACCAGTTTAGCTGAACTGTAGAGTTTGAGGTAGATAATAAATAAGGCTGGAAAGACAGGAGACCTGGTTGTGATTTGCTTTAAAAGCAAAAAAAATTACATTTTTTTTTTAAAAAGCACAGCAAGGCCTAGGTAATGGGAGTGAAGTGACTTTCTCGTAGTTAAACAGCTAAAAAGTGAGGCCAGATTTGAAACCAGGTTCTCCCAGCTGCAGGCCTAGCACCATCCCCTGAGCCATATAGCTGCCCTTTACATTATCTTTACCCCAAAACCTGCTATTCCCTTTCCAAACATCTTTTATTATGACCATATCACAACCTTCCTCCCAGTTCCTATCTCACCATTCCCATATCCAGTCAGTTACCAAACCCTGTGGCCTTCTCTTTTGTAACTGAATGCACCATTCCTTCTTGATACTGCTGGCACCCTGATGCAGGGTCCTACATCTCCCCACATACATACCAGTGACTGACCTTGCTGTTACATAGGGCACTCCCCACTCATGCCATTTTCACCATCTCCACCTCCTGACTTCAAGTCCCAGCAAAAATCCCGCTTCTGGGAAGCCATTGTCAACCTGGATTTTTTTCAAAGTTTTCAGGGCAGAAGAGCAGTAAGGAATACGCCATGGGGATTAATTGTCTTTCCGGGGGTCACAGAGCTAGGAAATGTCATAGGAGGCCACATTTGAACCCAGGTCCTCCCATCTCTAGGCCTGACTCAATCCTTTGTGCTACCAAGTGGCCCCCTCTCAACTTCAATTCTAGTGACCCTGTTGATTATTTCCTATATTGTATCTATATAGTTTGCGTTGCCTGTCCCCATTAGGCTTGGCTCCTTGGAAGCAAGAATTGTCTTACCTTTCCTTGTATTACTAGGGCTTATCACTGTTCCTAGCATATAGTAGGTACTAAATATTGATTGTCACAGTCAAATGTGTACTTTAAATGTCAGGCTACTGTGTGGAAGACGACTTGGAATGGAAAAATATTGGGCAGGAAGATAAGGACAATGATGGGCAAACTATGGCCTGCAGGCCAGATGCAGCCCCCTGAAGTGTTCTATCTGGCCATGTGACATTATTCCTAATCTGATGAATGCAAGGAGTAGGATACAATAGAATGAAACTTCAAGAGTTTCCTTAAAAACTGACAGATGAGCATTTCCTTTCCTTTGGCCCCCTCTAAATAGTTTGCCCATCACTGGTCTAAGAGAATGGTGGGAAAGGGCTGAAGTTTGAAAGTGTGATACCTGTGTTGGGAGGTGGGATGTGAGAGATGGACGTAGAAAGCCAGCTGAGAGCAAATGTGGGTTGAAGAGTCCAACAAAAGCACTGAGATGATTCTGGGAAACCAGAAGGCGGCTAGTATTTTCATCAGGAGGAAAGTTTAGGGAAGGAGAAGATAAGTTATTTTGGCTATGTTGACTGAGACGTCTCTGGGGTGTTCACTGTTTGGCATCCCTATTGGTGGGACTGGTTTATAAGCTATAGATAAATATGTGGCTCCTCTACATAGAGATAAACCCATGGAAGATAATCCAGAATTGCCACAGGAGTAGAGAAGACTCGGGGAAATAATAATGGGGAACACCCACAATGGATGATTGAACAGTCACAGAAAAATAGGGAAAGATTCTTCAAAGTTTTCAATTGTGCACTCCATTTACCTTTCAGATTTAGTGGCATATTAAAGATCTGATTGGAAAAAGGGTTAAAGTGTCTCAAGGTAACTAATAACATCCTCAGAATTTGCCTTCTGAATCATTGAGTGGGGACTGCTAATAAGACCCCAAGGTGCTTTGATTGATCTGAGGATGGGTTTGATGCTGCATCCCTACATTTGGCCTGTCTCCAAGTGATGGCTTGAACTCAATATTGAATTCAATATTCCCTCTTCCTGGTTATCCCGTCTTTCACTTCATGACATGCCCAAATCCCTTTTCCAGTAAGCTCCTAAGAGGAACAATAGCTTAAATTTTGTCTTTCTTTAGTATCTAGCACATCGTTGCTTAATATTTGTCGGTTTTTTTAAGCCACCAAAAATATGCTACAACTTACATTATGGATAACATGTATCTTTCCATTACCTTTTAGTTCACCTGTGAGCTTTTTTGTTTGTTTGTTTAAAATAATATTTTTTTTTAATTCTGAGGTCATAGTCACTATTCATAGCTACATGAGCTGAATTTTTTTGGTAGTTGAAAACTGGTGTCCAGTTTGAACCGTCCTCAATTCTGGGCCTAATTTATTTTCTGTTTGCAATGTTTGTCCATATTGACTAACTCTGGATTCTGAGCCGAGCATGTTATTATTATCTGGAGAGTGTGTACTCTTCATTTTTTCCCAATGTATATAGTTGGACCATTCAAAAAATGTTTTATTGTTGCCTTTTGTTTTTTACATCAGCCTGAATTTCTGAACATATACCCTCATGTAAACCAGGAAAACATCCCTTGTAGGAAAAACAGTTAAAACAACCAACAAGTACCCTGTTTGATCCTAGTTCCCCACCCTCCCATCTTGCCCATGCTTCTCTTTCCAAGGAAAAGAAGTCAATGCATTTCCTCATCTCTTCTTCAGTGCCAAAATTGTTCTTAGTGTAATATAACTTTTAAGTTCATTTGTGTTATTTTCATTTATGTTATTTTAGTTTTTGAGTATATTATTTTTCCTGGTTCTTTTTGTTTCTATCATTTTAAAGAACTCTTCATATTTCTCCAAATTCCTCATTTTCACCTAAATTCTTTTTTTTTTAAATACTTACCTTTCATCATAGAATCAATACTGTATATTAGTTCTAAGATAAAAAAAAAAAAAAAGCAGAAAAAGCTAAGTGAAGTGACTTGCCCAGGGTCACACAATTAAGAAGTTCTGAGGCCAGATGGGGATGAACCTAGGACTCCTCATCTCCAGGCCTGTCTAGCTGTCCCCCTTTCACCTATGTCCTTTTGACACAATATTTGATTATTCATATACATAAATTTGTTCAACCATTGTCTAATCAATGTGTTTCCACTTTATTCCTAGATGTTTTGCTGCTACAAAAAGTGCTACTATGAATATTTTGGTATATATAATCCCTTTCCAAAAAAAAAAATGTCTTGGAAATAAGTGGCAGTTCTAATAACTAAGATTCTTAGTGCCTATCATGGAAGCTGAAAAACCAAACTGCTTTGGTATGTTACATAAGGAAATGTTAACAAAATAGTATCTAACAGATAGGGACTCTGGTTTCTGTTTTGTATTAGCTAGATTTGGACCCTTGGTATGATACAGTGTAATGAACTCCAAAACTTTTTTGATCATATACCCCATCAGTTAAAAAAAAATTAACATGTACCTCTAATATTTATAAATTTCTCACATATACTATTGCATTAATATGTACAGTTTGAAATACAAAATAGAAATTTGAAATGATGAAATAAATCATTGTTTTGAAATCTTTTGGTGGTTAAGGGTAGAAAGACTTTTTTGTCTTGTTAAAATAAGGGCTAGGCAATGGGGGTTAAGTGACTTGCCCAGAGTCACACAGCTAGGAAGTATCTTAGGTCATATTTGAACCTAGGACCTCCCATCTCCAGGCCTGGCTCTCAATCCACTGAGCCACCCAGCTGCCCCCTAAACTTCGTTTTTGTTGCTTTTTTTTTTAAACTTCTGCGTTCCATCTTAGAATCAATATTGTGTGTTGGTTCTAAGGCAGAAGAGTGGTAAGGACTAGGCAATGGAGGTTAAGTGACTTGCCCAGGGTCACACAGCTAGAAAGTGTCTGAGGCCAAATTTGAACCAAGGACCTCCCATCTCTAGGCCTGGCTCTCAATCTACTGAGAAATGCTCCCAACATTTTCAAAATAATGAAGTAGAGGAAGTGAGGTGGTTTACTGGATAGAAAGCCAGGCCTGGGGATAGGAGGTCCTGGGTTCAAATCTGGCCTCAGATACTTCCTAGTTGTGTGACCCTGGGCAAGTCACTTAACCTCCATTGCTTAGCCCTTATCACTCTTCTGCCTTAGAACCAACACATAGTATTGATTCTGATGGAAGATAAGGTTTTTTCAAAATTAAAATAAATAAAAAAGCTTTAAAGGAAGGTCTCCAGTACATTGAGCAGATAATCTATGGGAAGNAGCTCAGTGGATTGAGAGTCAGGCCTAGAGACAGGAGATCCTAGGTTCAAATCTGGCCTCAGATACTTCGCAGCTGTGTGACCCTGAGCAAGTCACTTGACTCCCATTGCCTACCCTTACCACTCTTCTGCCTTGGAGGCAATACCTACACAGTATGAGGGAAGGAAGGAAGGAAGGAAAAAGAAAGAAAATGTAACTAATTCCAAGGCTGAGTTCTAAGTTTAGTTTATTTTGATACTTGATTTTAATAGCTATCATAATTGAAGAAATGTAGATCTAAATTAAATATATGCACTATGGCTGCACTTAACTAAGTCACAGTACTCATTTTTCAAAACTTATGCAAAAGTTTTTCTTGAATTTCAGCTAGCAAATCTCCATCTTCCCTGATGTCAATTATGAGTTCTTGTAAAACAAAGTGTTGCATTTTTACATTTTTTAAGAAATGGGTTCAAAATCTACTATGCAGTGGGAGGGATGCTTATTATATGTGGGCTCCCTCTTTAAAGTGCTACTATTTTCTTCCTGTATCTCAGTGGATCACCAGTGACAACCCACTGATGTAGGAAACCATTGCCCTCTTTAGAGTGAGAGAAGGTTAAGCATTCAGTAGGTCACTAGGTGGAGCTGTGTTACAATGAATGAAAAGCGACTGCTGTTGGCATTTTAAGTGGACTTCTCCAGAAATTAACTATCAAAAACAAAACAAACCCCCTGCATTTAAACTCCAATTGGAGAGGCTTATATTTGCCCCTAAGTATAATAGGGAACCATTGACGTTTATTACAAAAGTCACATGATCAGATTTGTACTTCAGGAAAATCACTATGGCAGTTGTAGAGACAAGACTCGAGACAGAAAAACCTAAAGTTGTCTTGAGGCTTTTGCAATAGTCAAGGCAAGAGGTGATGAAAGCCTCTTCTAGGTTTAATTACCATGTCAGCCAAGAGAAGGTGGACATGAAAGATTTTGAGGTGAGGCAACTGATTGAATATGTTAAGCATAGTCAATCAATATAAACACTGAGTTTATAAAACAGAATGACTGAAAGGTTGGTAGTTCCCATACATAAATTGGGAACTTCAGAAGAGAGTTGAGTTTGAGGGAAAGATGGATCCAGTTTTGGACATTGCGAGTTGGAGATGCAAGACTAGAGTTTAAGGGAGAGAGACTAGGGCTAGATTTAGAAATTTTAGTGGCATCTGCATAGAGATAATTAAACTCAAGGGAGCTGATAAGATCATCCTGTAAGAGAAAATAGAAGAGGGCCCCGGCAGAACCCATGGGAACACTCACAGTTAGTGAGCATGGCATAGATGATGATCCAGAAGGAGCAGTCGGACAGATAGGAAGAGAACCAAGAGAGACAGCATTAGCAGCAACAGATGCTGCAGAAAGATCAACTAGAATGAGTTGAGAAAAGGCCATTAGATTTGACAATTAAAGAGATAATTGGTTACTTTGGCGCGTGTTGAATGGTGGTTGGGTGACAAACTGAAAATGATCAAGAAGTGAGTGAGAGGAGAGATATAACCACTTTTTTTCTAGGAGTTTGGTTGTAAAAGGAAGGAAAGATTTGGGATAATAATTTAAGAGAATGGTAAGATCTAGTGAAAGGTTTTGTTCTTTTATCTTTTAGGATGGGGAAGGTAAGAGTGTTTAAAGTAGGCAACTGGGAAGGAACCAGCAAATAAGGAGAGTTTGAAGAATAGAGTGAGGAGAGTATGGTTTTGGGGGGCAGTCTATTGAAGAAGATGGGAGGAGATGGAACCAAGGGTACAGGAAGTGAGACTGGCTGGTGAGAAGGGTCACTTTTTCACTGAAGACTGGAGTAGAGTATAAACAATGATAACAAAAGGTAGAGAGAAGAGGAACTTTGCAACCGTCTCCCTTTTTTTTCTTTTAACCCTTATCTGTATTGGTTCTAAGGCAGAAGAGCAGTGAGGGCTAGGCAATGGGGGTCAAGTGACTTGCCCAGGGTCACACAGCTGGGAAGTGTCTGAGGCCAGATTTGAACCCAGGACCTCCCATCTCTAGGCCTGGCTCTCAATCCACTGAGCCACCCACCTGGCCCCTCTCTTTTCTTAGTAAAGTATCAGCCCAACTTTTTACCCAAGATAATGAGATAGGGGATGGTTTGGGAGTCTTGAGAGAAGAGGCCATTTGAAACAACCTCCAGGAAATGGAAGAAAGATCCAGTGAAAGGTGTGGAAAAAACTGGTGAGGACTCAGTTGAGGAGTAGTTAACATAGACTTGTAATGGATCCAGTTGGCTGGCTACATAAATTGTAGAGTTGAACTAGTTAACTAGAAGGCCAAGATTGAGAACTTAGGAAAGTGAAGTAATACCAGGGCTAATAGTCTAGGAAAATTCTGAAAGATTTTAAGGCATGGCAAGGAAAAATGGTATGATATGAGGTTATGCCCTGATAAAATAATTTAGACCTTTTATAATCTAGCCTTAATGTACCTTTCCAGCCTTATTATATATTAATCCCTTTCCTGTACAATATGGTCCAGGTGACCTGGCCTCCCACCTATTATTCATCATTAAAAAAAAAAAACTCACCCATCTCTAACCTTTATATTGGCTGTCTTCCATGCCTGGCACTGACTCCCACTCTACTTTGGCTTCTTATAATCCTCATTTCCTTCAAAACTCTGCTCAAGCACAATCTTCTAAACGAAGCCTTTCCTGAGTCTGCCCTCTGGCTGTTAATGCATTCTCTCCCCCCAAAAAATTATTTTTAATATATTTATTTTTAACATATTCCAAAAATACTTAAATACATATTCTCCCCCAATAGAATGTTAAGCTCCTTGAGGAGAGGAATTATTACATTTTAGCCCTTATATATATACCTCTGAACAAGTCATTTAACCTCTCTAGACCTCAGTTTCCTCATCTATAAAATAAAGATGTTGGATTAGCTGGACTTTAAAACCCCTCTAGCCCTAGATCTGTGATTCTATGGCTTCTATTTCTTTGGTATTTGGGGGCCTTAATCAATGCCAGGAGTGATTAAAATGAAATCACTAGGGGCAGCTGGGTAGCTCAGTGGATTGAGAGCCAGGCCTAGAGACAGGAGGTCCTAGGTTCAAATCCGGCCTCAGACACTTCCCAGCTGTGTGACCCTGGGCAAGTCACTTGACCCCCATTGCCTACCCTTACCAATCTTCCATCTATAAGTCAATACACATAAGATAAGGGTTTAAAATTTAAAAAAAAAATGAAATCACTGAAGGCCTATGGAAAATACTTAAGCAAGGGATATTGAGGTAGCTCAGATGGGAGGCTCTGGATTCAAATGTGACTTCCTGGCTGTATGATCCTGGGCAAGTCACTTAATCCCAATTGCCTAGGCCTTAGGGCCAATACTTAATATTGATTCCAAGATAATTAGGGAGGGAAGGAGGAAGGAAGGAAGCAAACAAGTTAGGAGAGGAAGTAGGATGAAGATCCTAAGGTTTTTTTGTCAGCCGATTTTTTTATCCCTTTAGTATACAGAAAGTTGGAGAGCCAGGAGAATTGGATTTAGTAGATATACTTTTATTGAAAACTGCCCAATACTTTCCTCTGGAATCTTCAATTCACCAGGCATATTAATAATGCTAATAGAGCTTTTGGAATTTTTCTGAAGTTGCCAGGATGATGAGAAAATTGGACAAAGTTTTATTATAGAACTGGTTGAAGGGACCAAGATATTTAAATTAGAGAAAGGATTGAGGGAGAATTCATTTTGGAATATTTAAAAGAAAAATTAGATGACAAAAATAAGCACTTATTAAATACCTGTTATGTTTTAAATAGGCAGCTGGGTGGTGCAGTGGTTAGAATACCAGATCTGGAGTTAGACTCATTCTTGTGAGTTCAAATCTGACCTCAAGCACTTCTTAGCTATGTGACCATAGGCAAGTTGCTTCACTCTGTTTGCCTCAGTTTGCTCATCTGTAAAATGAGCTGGAGAAGGAAATAGCAAACTACTTCAGGATCTTTGCCAAGAAAATCCCAAATGAAGTTCCCAAAGAGTCAGAAGGGACTGAAATGACTGAATAGCAATTAAGTTCAGTCACTGAAGATACTGAGATAAAAATTAGAAGTCTGCCCTTAAGGAACTTATATTCTACTGAGGAATTCAAAGGTCTCACAGAAAACTAAGATCTCTTCTAATTGAAATTCTGTATTTTTTAAAGTAAATATAACATATATTCCAAGTAAATGAGAGAGAGAGAGAAGAGAGAGACAGAGACAGAGAGAGAAACACTAACAACTTGGGGGGTCAGGAAATACCTATTATAAAATGTGGCACTTTCCATGCTTTGATGCAAGCTAGTGATTCTGGCACATAGTAAGTATTTAATAAATGTTTCTTGGCATAGTGAATAGAATGTTGGGTTTGGAGTCAGGGAGATCTGAATTCAAATCCAGCCAGCCTGTTTCCCTGTGCCTCAAAAAAAGGAAGGGGTAGGGGAGAAGGTCAGTTATATTAAGACAGAGGGTATAAAGATGAAAAATATTAAATGACTTGAAAGGTAAGTGGCAGTCACGTTGTGGGAGGCTTTAAGTGCTATATATCAAGGAATTTGTATCTTATCCTAGAGGCAATAAAAAGACAATGAAGATGTTTAAGTAACATGATGAAACCTATGTTTTAGGGATATCAATTTACCAGCTGCGGGGAGGACTTAAAAAAAAAAAAAAAAGGATTCCAACAACTCTAAGAATCCCTGATTGTATGAATACTACTCTGCCTTGTAAAAACAGAAGAGATAAACTACCATCTGCTATCAGCTGGCTGGCCCTGATGAAGTCCCTTTCCAAAGGACTGCCTAGTCAATAAATATTGGATGGCCAGTACCGGAAGGTAAAAGGGGAGAAAGTAGGTATAACAGGTATGAGTGGATCCCTAAGAGAAATGTTTGTTCCCCCTGAGGATTCTTTCCCTTGTCCCACCTGTTTGCCTTAGAAGGGCCCCAGGGTCCAGCCCTTCTGTCTGATTGCTATCAATAGGCCAGGCTCAGCAAATCTCTGGGGAAGGAGCAGAATGATGAGTATCCATCCCTACACAACACTCTGCAGCTCCAGCTAAGCAGGGTCTCAGTGTTCTACACTGTATACAGAGATGATGTTGACAATGATTCATGATAGCCCTGCCTGAAAACAAGTTTGATTTCTCAGAAAATTGTTTGCTGGTGATTTCTCCAGCTTCTTCTAAGCCTTTTCCCCAGGCCCTAAGCAAATCTAAACCTGATGAAATCTACAAGTTTCATCACCACAGTCACCACGATGATTATGATAAAATCTCCCACCCTGGACATATGAGGAACAGGGGATTGGTAGTGGGAGACTAAGAATGTCATAGACCTTCCCACCCCCACCCCGATTAAGTATTAAACACCTACTATGTGCTGTACAAGGCTGGGGTTACAAAAAATATGGCACTCCTTGCTTTCAAGGAGCTCACAGGCTAATGAAAACAACTGTACCCAAACAAAATATAAACAGGATGAATTTGAGATCATCAATAGATTCAAGGAAATTCTGAAGGATTTATGATGAAAGATGCTATCCATCTCCAGAGAAAGAATGATGGAGTCTGAATGCAAATCAAAGCATTTTTTTTAACTTTTCCTTTTCTTGGATTTTTTAAATTTAATTTTTAATTTAATTACAATTTTTAAATTAAAATCTTTTGCAACATAATGTGGAAATATGTTTTGTATGATTTCACATGTATAATTTATATCAAATTGTTTACTCTCTCAAGGAGGGGGAGAAGAGGAAGAGAGAAAATCTGAAAACAAAAAATCTTTGTAATGTAAAAAATGTAAAACTAAAATTAAGTAAAATGAAGAAGTTGGAGGAAAAAGAAATAATTAACAGAGAAGACACTAGAACTAAGGAAAATCTGTACAGGTTCCCTGTTATAAAAGGTAGAATTTAGTTGGAACTTTAAAGAAGTCAGGGAATCTAGGGGGCAGAGATGAGAAAGGAGAGCATTCTGGGCAAGAAGGCTATCCAGTGAAAATACCCAGACTCACTTGATAGTGGCTTGTGTGAGAACTTAAACACAATCTATAATGAGTATTTATGTCTTCTTTTTCTCTCCATTTCTAATCTTGTTCTTTCTTTTTCCATATCCCTTGATTCCTTCCCTTTCCTTCATATAGTCTCTACCCTAGTTCTTGCCCTCATGAACTGAACTGTTGTTCCTTTGTCCACTCTGATTCCCTTTTCTTTAGCTTTTTTTATTGTTAGTTGTGTCTAACTCTTTATGACCCAATTTGGGTTTTTTTTTTGTTCTGTTTTGTTTTGTTTCTTAAACCCTTACCTTCCATCTTGGAGTCAATATTGTGTATTGGCTCCTTGGTAGAAGAGTGGTAAGGGTAGGCAATGGGGGTCAAGTAATTTGTGTCTGAGGTCAAATTTGAACCTAGGACCTCCCGTCTCTAGGCCTGGCTCTCAATCCACTGAGCTACCCAGCTGCCCCCCATTTGGGTTTTTCTTGGCAAAGATACTGGTGTGGTTTGCCATTTCCTTCTCCAACTCATTTTACAGATAAGGAAACTGAGGCAAGCAAGGTAAACTGACTTGTCCAGAGTCACATAGCTAGTTAATAGGTGTCAAGGCCAGATTTGAACTCAGGAAGGTGAGTCTTCCTGACTTCAGGCTCAGCACTAGATCCACAGTGCCATTTAGCTGCCCAATACACAATGTTAAAGCCTGCCCTAATTTTCTTGCTCCAGAATTTTTGCAATGGCCTTCTAAATGCCTCCAATCTTTTCCCTTTCTAATCTATCCTTCACCCAGCTATCAAAATAATTTTCCTAGCACATGGGTCTGACTAGATCACTCTTCTGTTCAAAAATCCTCCTGTGGCTCCCTTTTGGCTAGATGATAAAGCACAAACTCAGCTTGGCTTTTAAAGGAGCTTCACAGTCTGGTTCCAATCTGCTTTGCAACTTTATTATGCTCTCCTCCAGCCACTCTATGTTCCAGCCAAACTGGACTCATTCATTCCCTAAATGAACAAGCATTTCCTGATACTCCCCTGCTTCCTTATCTTCCCAAGGACTATTCCACATCCCTGGAATATAGTCCCTGCTGGTATCCATGGGAAGAGATCTTTTTCTTTCTTCAAACTCCAACTCAAGAACTACTTCAATTCATTCAACAAACACTTAGCAAGTCACTAAACAAAAACAAAATAATCAAAATAGTCCCTCCCCTCAAGGAACTTATTTTCTACCTTTTCTCCCCTCCCCTTCAACTACCATCCTGGAAGAGAAAATGATCTTTTCTTTTTCAAAGGTTCTTAGAACACTTAGTTTGGATCTCTTCCTTGCCAAGTATTACACTTAATTTGTACTCATAAAATCCTCCATCCTTACCCCTGTATAGGTATGGGGCTTTACTTTTTTATCTATGTAAGTCCAGCAAAGAACCTTATACACTGTAGGTGCTTAATATTACCTGAATTGAATTAAGCTTTCTCTAATTCCCACTCTTACCTGCCCTAAAAGCTAGTTCAATTTCTCCTTCTTCAAAGAAGTATGGACTTCTTTGTGTATTTAGAATGTAAGTCCCATGAGGGCAGGCATTCTTTCATTTTTATTTCTCAGAATCTTTGCCTTTGTATTACCATCAGGGTGCCTTGCTAGTAGGCATTTGTAAAAAACCTTCATTGATTTGTTCTGGTTTAAGATACTGTCGCCCCCCACCCCCTAACTCCTAAACTGGTGGCCAAAAGATTTTGTTCAGTTGTTCTTCAGTCAGGTCTTACTCTTTGTGATCCAATTTGAGGTTTTCTTGGCCAAGACACTGCAATGGCTTGCCATTTCCTTCTCCTGTTTATTTTACAGATGAGGACACTGAGGCAAATGGGGTGAAGTGACTTGCCCAGCATCACACAATTAGTCTGAGGACTCATTTGAACTCCATTTCTTCTTTCTCCATGCCAGGCATGCTATCCACTATACCAAGTAGCTGCCAGTAGATTGCCCCTAGGCTAAAAAGTAAACTAATAAATAAATAAATAAAAATAAAAAATGAATGAATAGATAGATAGATAGATAGATAGATAGATAGATAGATAGATAGATAGATGAAAAATAAAAAAATTAAAAATAAGCTAATCCTCAAGGAAGCTGGTTCTTCAGGGAGAAAAGGGGAGGGATAAAGGAAAAAGCTGACCCGTAACCATCCCCCAGAGAGCAGATAGGAAAGGCCTGAGAAGGATTAAGCTTTGCTCCTGTTCCAGCTGGCCCAAAGGCCAAGTAAGGATTGAGTGTCCTCCGGCTGCTAATTCTACACTCTTCTATTTCAGATACCCCACAGGGCAAGAGACTTGGATTCCATCCTGGCCCTGGAATTACTGGGTGAACTGGGGCAAATCTTGCACTCCCTAGTGCGCAGGTCTGCGGTGAGGAAGGAGCATTATCAACTTAAAGTGCTATAAAAACCTCAGAGTACGTTCTTAACGTGAATGGCGGTGGGCGAGTGGGCAGTGGAGGCTCTGTCAGTTACAAGAGTTAGCAGCCTATTAGGCACCAAGCTCGGAATCCCCAGGTGGGCTGCAGGTCTAGGAGAAAACAGAGAAGGGGGAGAGAATCAGCTGCCTACATTGCCTTGGCTTGTCTCTACCGCTTTTCATCCAGAAGGAACTGGGAAGGAGGGAAGCAGATGGGGGAGGGGAGGATGCGGGGAGGCAGATAGCCTATAGCCTGTGGAGTGGAGAGTGATTCACTGTCTGGAATCTCAGGAGCCTTGACTTGAAGAAGACGCTTCTCTGAATGGGAAAGGGGGAGAGAGAGGATCCCGGAGCCAGCCTCATTCAGATTTTAAGACGCCCTCCAGTGAGCTGTAACCTATTACATCCCCAAAGGCAGTCCTTCCTCATTTTGGACTGTTTTGATTATTTGGGAAATCTTTTCTTTTCTTTTCTTTTCAACTATCACATTCTGTCTTAGTATGAATTCCAAGCAGAAGGGCTAGGCAGTCAGGGTTAGGTGAACTTGCACAGGGTCACACAGCTAAGAAGTGTCCGAGGTTAAATTTGAACGCAGGTCCTCCTGACTCAGGCTTGGCTTGATCCATTGTGTTGCCTAGCTCCCCCAACTCTTCCCCCCATTAAGGGAGGCATGACGTTGGTGTTCAGTTGTGTCTGACTCTTTGAGACCCCATTTGGGGTTTTTTTCTTTTTTTTCCCTTTCTCAAGTTTTTTTTTTAATGTTTTATCTTTATTTTTTTTAATTTCCACATAAGTATCAAAATTATATGATTCATGTTGTCTCCCTCTCTTCTTCCCTCCCTGTTCCTGGAGCTGACAAATAATTCAATCTGGGTTATACATGTATTATCATGCAAAACATATTTCCATATTATTCATTTTTTAAAGTGAATCATCTTATAAAACCAAAACACTCATTTGAGGTTTTCTTTTTCTTTTTTTTTTTTTAACTCTTACCTTCCTCCTTAGAGTCAATACTATGCATTGGCTCCAAAGCAGAAGAGAGGTAAGGGCTAGGCAATGGGGGTTAAGGGACTTACCCAGGGTCACACAGCTAGGAAGTGTCTGAGGCTAGATTTGAACCTAAGACCTGAGCCATCTAGTTTCTTGGCAAAGATACTGGAATGATTTGTCATTTCCTTCTCCAGCTCATTTTACAAATAAGGAAACTGAGGCAAACAGGGTTATATGACTTGCCCAGGGACACATAGTAAGTGTTTGAAGCCAGCTTTGAACTCAGGTAGGTCTGCCTGACTCCCTCTATCCATAGAACCACCTGGCTGCCTCAGGAAATGTTTTCTTATAACAAACCTCCCTCTACTCCCTCTGTAACTTTCTATGCATTACTTTTAGATCTGTCCTCTGGAGCCAACTAGAACAAGTCTCATCCCCCTTCCGTCAAATTTATCAATGTCTTGCCTAAAATGTGGTGCCCAGAAACTGAACACAATACCCCAACCCATCCTCTTCTGTCTTAGAACTCACAGGAAGACAGAAAGGAAGGGTTTTTGTTGTTGTTGTTGTTTTAAGAATCTACTATGTGGTATGGGCGGCTAGGTGGAACAATAGGTAGATTGCTAGGTCTAGAGTCTGGAAGATTCATCTTTTTGAGTTCATATCTGGCCTCAGACACTTATTAACTGTGTGACCAAGTCCCTTAACCTTGTTTGCCTCAGTTTTCTCATCTGTAAAAAAGAGCTGGAGAAGAAAATGGCAAACCTCTCTGGTATCTCTACTAGGAAAACCCCTACAGGGATCACAAAGAGTCAGACAGGACTGAAATGACTAATCAACAAAATATGATGAGCTCTGAGCTTACAAAGAAAGACAAAGCAACAACAAAAACCCAGACTACTCACAAGGAGCTCAGATCTGCAGAGGGAGACATCAAGGAAACAACTAGGTACAAACAAAAGAGTAAGAATAAATAAGAGATAACGGAGGGAAGGTACTCTAGGGGGCACAGAGGAGAGAGTACCAGGCCTGGAATTAGGAGGTCCTGGGTTCAAATCTTCCCTCAGATACTTCCTAGCTCTGTGATCCTGGGCAAGTCACTCAACCTCAATTACCTAGCTCTTGCCCCTCTGGCTCAGAGTTGTTACCAGGACAGAAGGTAAGGGCTTTTTTTTAAATGCAAAAAAAAAAAAAAAAAAAAAAAAATCAGCAAAGGGCTTCCTATAGAAGAAGGTGGGACTTGATGGAAACCATCAGAGAAATCACCCTGGAGTTCCCTATGCCAATGAGATGGCAGGTTTAGTCTTCATCCCTAAGGATCCCCATTCCCTTCAATCCCATCCCCTTCCTGGTTATTTTCCTCTGGATGAGATTGTGATGTCCAGAACAGAATTCAGTACTGCAAATGTGGTCTGACTAAGGCATGCTGGGACTACAGGTACTTTGCTTCTGGACAATATGGTTTTGCTAATGCAGCTCTTGGCAACAGCATCTCGGTTCTCTCACTGAATATGAGTCTACAGTCCCTCCCTGGCTCACTCCCTATAATATTAGGAAGGTAAAACCCCCAAAAAACTCACCCTGATTTAGGTGAGCATGGGCTGGGGGTTGGGGGGAATGGAGGGAGGAAAGGAGGGCAGAAAAAAAGTCTCCCGCTGTGTTTTATTGCCTGTTTTTCCCTGTTCGACCCTTAATCTGTTAGTCCTTCATGCTCTCCTGTCCTTGTTGAATTCCTCATAAAACAGAGGAAGTAACATGGATTATTAATTTGGACCTCCTATTCCAGCTTTAAATCTGTATAGCTGGGAGCTGGCTCAGTGGATAAAGAGCCAGATCTGGAGATGGCAATGGCCTGGGTTCAGGCATGACTTCAGACACTTCCTAGATGTGTTCCCCAGTTGCCTACTCCTTACTGCTCTTCTGCTTGGAGCCAATACTTAGTATGGATTTGTTAACTGGGAAAAAACACAGAACTATTAAATGGTTAGAAAAACCAAGTCTTTAGTCAGGAAAGAGATAGTGTTCTAGATTCAGCGCCACACAGAGTCCTATACTCTGGCAACAGTATCTCTGAGAGGATAATAACCAGGCTACGTCATCCTCAGAGGAACAATAGAACTTGGGGAGCTTATATACCTCTTGGGGAACTGAAAAGTACTAGACAGGATTATCAGGGAGAAACTGATGCTTTACAAAGGATACAAAAAGGGAAAGATCCAGCCTAGGGATGGGCTACCTGGGAAAGGACTTTGATAGTAGGGGAGAGAGTACTTAACTTGTGATTAGGGGGCCAGCCCCAACTAACTGGGACCACCAAATACTTTAAGGTTTAGTGTTAGTCTGAAACTCGTGAGTCTCCTCCCATACCCCCTCTCCAATTCTCATGGGACAAAAAGGCAAACTTGGGGTTTCTAGATTTCAATTTGCTACACACTTGGAGTCTCCAGATTCTAAGACAGAAGTTAAGGACTTTAAAAAAAAAAAAAAGCTTGATAGCTAGCTGGAAAGGCTAGGTGCCACAGTAGATAGAGTGCCAAGCCTAAAGTTGGGAGGTCCTGGGTTCAAATTTGACCTCAGACATTTCTAAGCTCCATGACCCTGGGCAAGTCATTTAACCCTAGTTTGTCTAGCTCTTACTTTTCTGTTGTTCATTAAAACAGAAAGTGAGGGTTTAAAAAAACAAACATAATAGCTGTGGTAACAGTAACACCTACTCCTCATAGGTTATACTAACTTTTCCCTATAAAGTAACTGAAAACTTCTTCAAAACTTAAAACCTTAATCAGTCTGTGGAACTAAGGCTCCAACCATTGACCAAGTGTCCCGGGCTCCAAAGGCTTAAATAGCTCCGAGCAAGAAGCTCCTCAGGCTAGATGCCTGACCTCCCAACTCCCTGGGAGAGATTATACCCTCCGGACAAGGCTAATCTCCTTATAGGAAGGAGAGGAGCAGCCTTTATCGGAATTAACATTGTATCTTTGCTGAATATTCTCCCCTTGCTATTTTGCCAAATCAACTTCCTTTAGTGTGATCTGACCTTGGAGTATCTGGTCACTTCGGCCTCTAGCTTGAACCAATCATAGTCAGGCCTGGCCCAGAGTAATAGCTATGCAACAATGGCCATTGCTTTATCTTCAAACCTTAGTCTCCTCATCTGTAAAATGGAGATAAATAAACCATACATTACTTACCTCCCAGGGCTGTGAGAAACCCCTACTTAAATGCCAGATGTTATTATTGTGGTTCACATTTACTGGATGCCTAAATGCCCCCTTCTGGATACCCAGCCCCTCCCAGGGCTCAAGAGTCCTCAGTCCTTCCTCTGAGTCTGGCTAGTTAATAAGTATAATCAACAGTATAAAAAAAAAATGATGAGTAAGAATGGAAGTAATGATAAATGTCTGCAAAAAGCACCGAGGGGTAGACACATTGATGATGTGGGGACAATAAGGAATCGGAAGGCAACTCATGCCAACCTGAGGCAGCACGGCTTAATGGACAGGCACAAGCTGTGGGACCCCGGGCAAATCACTTAACCTCCAACTCTTACCGTTCTTTGGCCTTAGAACCAAGACATAGCATTGATTCTAAGAGGGAAATTAAGGGTTAAAAACAAGTAGTGGACACATTAAACTTGGAGTCGGGGAGAAGTCAGGAGAGCAAACCCTGTTTAAGACACTTAAAAAAAATAACCCTTACTTTCTGTCTGAGACAGTAGGGCAAGGGCTAGGCAAAGGGGGTTAAGTGACTTGCCCAGGGTCACACAGCTAGGAAGTGTCTGAGGAGACATTAGAACCTAGGTCTCCCCGACTCCAGAGTTGGCACTCTATCCCCCAGGCCATCTAACTGCCTCCTAAGACACTTAATAGCTTTGTGACCCAAGCCAAGTCACTTAAGCCTCAGATTCTCCGTCTGTAACTAAATCGATCGTATTCTTATGTGTTCAAACTAGTTAAGGGAGCCTTGAGTAAGTTAATTTTCTCTTAATTTCCTCTTCTTGGTTAAGGGTTTGGAACTGACGATCCAGCTTTAAATCCAGGATCTTGATTCTTCCCAGGTGGAGGCGGGGCGGGCCGCAGTCCGGACCCTGTTTTATTCCTCGCATCTCTTCATTCACAGGCGCCTCCCCCTCTGAGAGGCGCGGGAGAGCCGAGGGGCGAGGCGGGGCCGGGGGCGCGCGCGGGGGCGGGGGAGAAGGGAGGGATCGCAGCGCCCGCGAGGGATGGTATCGGGAGCGCGCCCCGTGCAGTGGTCTCGGCTGCCGCCGCCGCTGCCGCTGCCGCTGCCGCTGCTGCTGCTGCTCCACTGGCCGGCGGGACACTCCGACTGACCAACGAAGGGGCAGGAGCAATGCCGGCCGCCCGAGTGGACTACATAGCGCCCTGGTGGGCCGTCTGGCTACACAGCTTCCCGCACTTGAACCTGCGCTTGCAACCCGTGGATAGCACCTTCACCCCTCAGGATCCCAGTTACCAGGAGGTCAGTGAGTGCGCCCCGTATCCATGTGTGATCCCTAGCTGTTCCCCTCAAGCCCCATTCTACAGCCAGCCCTCTGCCGCTTTCCTACCTTAGCACCCTCTAGCTCCCTTTCCTGGAGACCTGCCTCTCTCTCCTCAACTTGCTACCCTTCCTCCCTTCGCTGCCCCCACCTCCCACTTGCCTTCTTCCCTCGGTCTACCTTCTTTGCTCCTCTCCTCTCTCCACCTCCCCTCTTTCTAAAGCTCTTCCTGGAAATTAAGGACTGGCGAGAGGAAGGTGAAGGCGTTTTGAGAGAGAAAGCATTTTAGAGACTGAGGTAGCCCCTTTGCCCCAGGGTTTCTTTACAATGAGTTTAGGAAGTAGGGAGGCCCCTAGGAGGGTAGAGAATGGGCTGGAAGATATAGGGGAGCCGGCTACTCCCGTGTAGTTTTAAACAGCTACTCCTGGGTGGGAATTGGTAAGACTGAGAGGTCTTTTAGAGTTTGTTTTTCCAGATTTCTGGCCTGCTTTGGTGGGAGAAGTTTGGGCTTTAAGAGATTAGAAGTCCCTCTGGGCTACTAATTTTCCTCATGTAGTCCCACCCCTCCACCCCCAGCCTTTCCTACCTTTTCTCTTGTAGACCCATCACCCACAAATCTTTCTCACCCTCCTTCTTGTAATCCTACCACCCCCTAATCTTTACCACTCTCCTTTTTGTACTCTCACAACACCCTAATCTTTCCTACCCTCCTTGTAGCCCCCTCAACCCCTAATCTTTTCTATCTTCTCTCTTCTATTCCCATCACCTCCTAATCTTTTCCACCTTCTTTGTAGTCCCAGCACCCCCTAATTTGACTCACCCTTCCTATTGTAGTCCTACTATCCTCTAACTTTCCTATCCTCTTATAATCTTCATAGTTCTCTGCCCCTCCTTTTATCTTTCCCACCCCTCAGCTTTCGGGATAAGAAACTTGCTGTCCCTGTCCCTGACCCTCTTCCCAAATCTCTGTTTGGATTGGTGCTTGTCTATTTGGGGGATACTTAAGTTGAAGACTCCTCTTATGAAAGATATTATATTTCTACATGTCATGCTCTATGCTTGTCCCGGGGAGTGCAAAGACAAACATTGAAAGGTATTACAGCACTAAAATTATCAAACGGATCATTTATTAAGTACCTACTATGTTCCATGCTCTATGCTTGGCACAAGGGATACAAAGACAAAAATGATGCAGTCCTTTCTTGCTGTTGAAGAACTTCTGTTCTACTGGGTAAGCAACAGCTTGGTCAGGGACAATGATATACAGAATAAATACAAAATAAGTACAATGTCATTTTGAAAGCACTGGCAGCTGGGAGGGTTAGGAAAATACTTTTTTCATGAAGAAGGTGGAGCTTAAGCTGAGTCTTGAAGGAAGTAAGAAATTCTATCTAGGAAACGACCATGAGAAAAAGAGTTCTTTCCAAATACTGGGGCCAGAGAGTGCAAAAGATGGAAGATGGAGTAGCATCCTATGTGAGGAACAGCAAGAAGGCCAATTTGTCTCAAACATAAATGTAGGACAGTAACGAAGCTGGAAAGCAGAGGGGGGCCATGTTGTACAGGGATTTAAAAGCTAAATATACAAATTTACATTTTATCCTAGAGTCAGTAGGGAGCCACTGGAGTTTATTAGGGAGGGGAGAAGAGGGTGACATTGTGCTTGAAGGAAAATCACCTTGGCTACAGTGACCGTAAAAGTTGGGTTAAAGTGGGAAGAGATTAGAGACCCGGGAGACCAATTTGGAGGCTATCGCAATTGTTTGGGTGGAGATATAGAGGGGAAATGATACAAAGCTTAGCTGACATTAATGGAATTTCAGATATGGTACCTATTATAGGAAAGTCACAGGTAATCAATTCCTAAACCTGCCAGTGATCTTTAGTTTTTATGGCTGTCCTACTGTCTATATGTATCATACTTCCTTATCTTTATGGGGGAGAACTTTGGGTGACAGCTTGGGAGAGCTTCCCCTTTCATTAACATAATTAGTCACTTCCTGCTCTTCTCTTTCCCCCCTCTTTTATTTAAGGCCTTGGATCAGAAAGCATTAAAATTGTCTGGAGGCTAATGAGACTTAAGATCCTATCCTTAACACCTTTACCCATCTGATGGCTGTTGTTACTCATCCTTTTTTTCTACCTGTTTTCTTATTAATTTTCCACTCCACTGGAATCAAATGCACACACCCCTTCCTATCATCAATATCCCTTGCCCCATACTTCCCATATTTCCCCACCATCATTAATACCTTTTTCCACCACAAAAGAGAAGTAGGAATTTTTAAGTACTATTCTGTAGCTCTCTTTTGTCAGTCTTGTATCTAGTCAATCAATGAGCTTTTATTAAGCGTTAATGTGTAAAGCTCTGAGGATGCACAGAAAGTCAATAACACAGTCTCTGCTCTCAGGAGCCCCTCTTCTAATGGGAGGAGACTACGTGTAAGCTGAGCAGGTATATCCAGAGTAAACGGAAGGCAATATGGGAGGGAAGGCACTAGAATTTGGGGAGGGGGAGATGGAAGAAAAGACCAGATGAAGAAAGTGGAATTGGAACAAAAAATTGAAAGAAATCAGGGGTCACACACAGCTAGGTGTCTCAGGAGACAGAGTCCAGCCTGGAGATCAGACATCCTGGGTTCAAATCTAGCCTCAGACTGTTCCTACATGTATGACCCCCAAGGCTGAAGGTAAGGGTTCACAAAATATAAAGAACAATGCATTTCTTATATTTTGAGTATATCCTCTATCACATTCAGGTGGTACAAACATTTAAAAAATCTTTCATCTCTAAGATCACTTTGTCAACTGGTGGAGGATAAGCTGCAGTTGAGAAATCAGCCGGAAAGCTATTTCATTAGTTTTGGTGGAGGTGATAAGGGCCTGCATCCAGGAGGTATGAGTGGAAGGAAAGGAAGGGAGAGGAGAGAAGAGATAAGGTTCACAACAAGACTTGGCAACTGATTGGCTATGTGGGGGTGACTGCAGATGAGGTACCAAAGGTGACATCAGGGTTATAAGCCTATCCTACTGGAAGGGTGAAGGTTCCCCTAACAGTAATAGGGAAGTAGGAAGAGGGGAGGGGTTAGGAGGAAAGATAATGAGTTCTTTGGATGGCCTTGAGTTTGTGATGTCCAATACACAATTGGTGATGCAAGTCCCTGGGAGAGGGTAGTGCTGGACAAATAGCTCCAAGATTTATTTGCATAGAGATAATGATTGGACCCCAAGTACTAATGAGATCACCAAGTGAAATAATCTAGAGAAAAGGGCCCAGAACAACTTTGGGAGACACCCAGTTAGCTAATGTGACCTGGATGAAGATCTAGGAAAGAAGAATGAGGATTTTTTACCAGTATTGGTTGACTCAAGTAGTATTCCTCCTGGCTTTTGAGACTGGGCAGAATCGGTGTTCCCTTATAGCTGGGCCAGTATTACAAGGATGAGAGTGAGGAACAGGAAGATGGAGGCTTTTGAGTTGGTGTTAGCCCTAATCTGTTTAATCAGTGCTTTTTGAACTCTCTAATGTGTTAAGGACTTTGACCCCAAGAATTATTTCCTCTCCATGGGACAGTGTGAGCTGCTGGCATTGAGAGAGTACCAAAAAGAGCCTTGGGTCTTTATTTAGAGCCTGAAGCAGAAGTCAGACAACTCAGCTTCCTCCCCTGATCCCCATACAAAACCTTTCCTTTTCTCTTCCATGGTTGTAGGGATTGTGTGCATGTGTATGAATACCTGCACACTTGCTTGCTCCATTTCCAACCCATCCCCTCCACCTCCCAACCCCCACCCCCAGGGTTGGCTTGGCTTGGCTTAGCCCTGTAAGAAAAGAGTTTTGGCAACCTCTAGACTCCTAGGGGCAGGTAGAAACTTGTGCTCCCCTCTTTGAGAGGGAAGAAAATAGCCAAGAATCTTTCTGGTGAAAAAACTGAGGCAGGTAGCAGACACTAGTTTAGGTCCATCCAACAAAAAACTCAACCTACTGTTCCAAGAACCAGTTCCCCAAAATGCATCTCCCTTCTCTCCCATCTATATTCCTCTACAAGAATACTAATTTAGTGTCCCATTATGGCACAGAAGTGACCCTCAGTTCTTGCAGGCTATGCCAACAGAGCATGAGCTCCATCAGGTGTTCATTCCTAAGCTGGAGAGGTTTTGAGCAAAAGCCTAGTGACAGAGCCTGGCAAAGAGAGAAGAACTCATTGCCGAAAAGATTAATTATTCTGTCACAATTTCATGAAAACTAGTATATGCAAATTGTAGCCCCTTTCTGTCACGGTAGGGATTTCACACTGATGAAATCAGAGATCCTTGAATTATTCGCTGAGGAACCTGCTGTCTGGGGATAGCTCCAGGGAATCCTCTGCTTTCTGTTTATGGATGAAAAAGGCAGCTCTGGTGATTAAATGTGATTTCCCAGATCCGAAGAGAAACCCTGCCTGGCAGGCTTTTCAGTATATGCCCGAGGGAGAATCCAACAGCTGGACTTGGTCAAATAGCTATTCACTTTAGGTTTGGGAGAGAGAATGATAGAAGAGGGGCAGCTGGAAATTGACCCACACTCCACTCCACCCCACCCAATTCATTAGCACCAAAAGATAGCCTTTGTCTGGCCTGCCAGCACCTGTTACTGGCAGGATTGAACCCACCCCAAGCCATTATGAACAGTTGTCCACCTCTGACTAGAATCCAGGATTGTAAGAACTTAGGACTTCCCATTTCAGTCCCTTTTCCCTCCTAGTCTTCCCATGTTCTTCCACTGAATTTAATTTCCTCATGCACCTTTATACTTAGTGATTGGATAATTCACATTTGTTTTTGTTGTTTGGTCATATCCTGATTTGGGGTTTCCTTGGCAAAGAAACTCTAGTGATTTGCCATTTTCTTCTCCAACTCATATTACAGATGAGGAAACTGAGGCAAACAGGACAAAGTGACTTGCCCAGGACCACATAGCTAGTGTCTGAGACCAAATTTGAACTCATGAAGATGAGTCTCCCTTGTTCCAAGCCCTGTGCTCTATCCACTGAGCCACATAGTTGCCCATTCTGGAAGGAATCCACTGTTGGTTCAGTATATACAGTATATGTCATTCTCTAGCCCTTCCCTCCCCTCCCCTCTTCCATGGCCTTTCTCCTACCTTTTGAAACACAGAGGTTATAAAAATCTTGACCATAACAGGACTGTAATCTCTGGCCACCAGTGCCAATGTGAATGTTGGGAAAGCCTGTCGTCTCTAGCCCAGCACCTCCTGAAGTGCAGTACCAGCAAATTAGCAGAGAAAAGTGGTAGTTTTGAAGGATTCATACATTAGCTTGATGCCTCTAATGCTCATTCTGGGATGATTAGGCCCAATGTGTCAGGACAGAGGATCATAGACCTGAAACTGAAAGAGACCTCAGAGGTCATCTAGACCAACTGAAACCCTGGGAGAGTTGATGATTTAGCCAGGGCAGGATTTGAAACCAACATTCTCCATGGCTTCCAAATACTTTTTTCACTGAAGATATCCTGATTTCCTTCTTCCTCAAGAGGTCTTTAAGTGAGATATCTAGTAGGCTATGGATAATATGAGCATAGAGGCAGCTAAGTGTCACAAGACTAGGAAATCAAGGAAGGTCTAAGTACAAATTCTGCCTCAGACACTGGCTGTGTGAACCTGGTCAAGTCACTTAAGTTCCCTCATCTGATCAATGGAGATAATAGCCCCTACTTCCCAGAGTTGCTGTAAGGATCAAATGATATATTTGTAAAGTACCTCGTAAGCCTTAAAGCTCTACATGGGATGTCCTAATAATCCTAATGCAGTTTTAAGTGAGGAGAAGGGGAAGGAGGTGATATGGTTAGGCCTGAACTTAGCAGTTATATGAAGCCATTGAATCCTAAAATGTCACCAAGAATTTTGAGATACCTTGTATAATGCTATTATTGTTGTTGTCATTAAAGTCATTTGACATGAAACTTAGCTTTTAAATGTTTTTCCAATTACACAAAAGAATGTTTTTTGCAATTTTTGAGTTCCAAATTCTCTTCCACCCTCCTTCCCCCTTATTGAGAAGGCAAGCAAATTGCCAAAGTTTATACATTTGCAGTCATGCAAAACTTATTTCCATATTAGTCATGTTGTGAAAGAAAATACAGATAAAATAAACAAGAAAAATAAAGTTTAAAACGTATGCTTGCATCTACATTCAGAGTTCCATCAGTTCTTTTGTGGATAGCATTTTTCATCATAAGCTCTAAGGAATCTTGGATCTTTGTATTGCTAGGAATAGCTAAGTCATTCACAGTTGATCATCAGACAATATTGCTGTTACTGTGTACAATGCTTTCCTGGTTCTGCTCACTTCACTTTGTTTCAGTAAGTCTTCTCAAGTTTTTCTGAAAACATCTCCGAGTACCCATTTCTTTTTTTTTTTTAAACCCTTACCTTCCATCTTGTAGTTAATACTGTGTATTGGCTCCAAGGCAGAAGAGTGGTAAGCTCTAGGCAATGAGGGTTAAGTGACTTGCCCAGGGTCATACATCTGGGAAGTGTCTGAGGCCAGATTTGAACCCAGGACCTCCTGTCTCTAGGTCTGGCTCTCAATCCACTGAGCTACCCAGATGCCCCCTCAGTACCCATTTCTTGTAGAGCTCTGTAGACGAGAAGTTTCAGGGAGTTTTAGAAACTAACACAGAAGACAGAAAACCCTTGATTTAATTGTTGTATTTCCTTTGCCTTGGTTGGGATAGTCATCTCGAGTGGAAAATGGAATATATTTGTTCTTGTCCACTAGGAGCAGGGGTTGGATATGCTAAAGAGGCAAGTTTCAGCTGGAAGGCATAGAAGGTGGTGTGTTTCTCCATCACAGAACATCTTCAGTTCAAGTTACATGAGCACTTGTTGGGAATGTCCCAGAAGAACATCTTTGCTTAGTTAGGTACAGGTTGGACAAGATAGCCTCTGAGGCTCTTTTTATTTTTTTTTATTTAAAAAAAATTTATTTTTTAAACCCTTACCTTTTGTCTTACAAACAATACTATGTATTGGTTTCAAGGCAGAAGAGAGGAAGGGCTAAGCAATTGGGGTTATGTGACTTGCCTGGGATCACATAGCTACTAGGAAGTGTCTAAATTTGAACCCAGAACATCCCATCTCCAGGCTTGGCTCTCAATCCACTGAGCTACCTAGCTTCCCCCCGAGGCTGTCTTTAATTCTGAAATTCTTGGGATTTTGGTTTCCTTCACACACAAATCTGATATTCTTCCTTGTTTTAGTTTAGACTCTTCATGACCCCATTTGAAATTTTCTTAACAAATATACTGGAGTAGTCTGCCATTTCCTTCTCCAGCTCATTTTACAGATAAGAAAACTGAGGCCAACAGGATTAAGTGACTTGCCCAGGGGTCACACAGTTAGGAAATGTTTGAGAATACATTTGAACTCGGGTCTTCCTGACCCAGAGCTCTATCCTCTGTACCACCTACTGAGGAAACTGAGGCACAGAGAAATTAAGTGACTTGTCCAGCATCATTTGTTGAATGTCTAAGGTAGGATTTGAACTCAGGCATTCCTGATTCTAAGGAATTTCAAGAAATTCCAATGCCCTATCTACTTTTCATTTATTGAGAAATCCTACCATATTTGAGTCTTACCTGTACTCCCAACACACACTCTTACTCAGAGGGCCTGCTATGTTCATTACAAACACAAAAATCTCTATACAAAGAAATTTGACCTTTCTTCGAAGTTAAAAGATCTGTATGAATTCACATTATATAGCATCTTAAGGTTTGCAAAGCTCTTTGGCTTATAACTGCCTTGTGAGATAGTAGATTAGATATTATCATATACAATTTATAAATAAGGAAACTGAAGCCTAGACAGAACATAACTTAAAAGTGGTTGCAAAGAGAGGAAGAGTCAAAGCTTTGATTGGAGTTCAGACTTTCTGAATTCAAGTTTAACAATAAAAAAAAAAAAGACACTATACTGCTTACACATTAATATAATACAAAGTAGAGTATGGGTGTATGGAAGAGGAAGAATGGTAAAAACTATAGAAACAAAGCATCCTCATTCAGAATCCCAAGGCTGGCCTCCTAACATTCATATTTCATAGGCCAGCTATTTCTTTAAGACAGGGCAGAGAGAGTTTTATCTCTTATCTTTACTGGTTGACATTGCAATTCAGAGGCAGAAACATCCCTTGCTCCCATCCCAAGAACCAAGAGGGGGTGAGAGGAACCACTAGCTGACAGGCTATAGGAAATTGGATCCTCATTTTAGACCTAAAAGGATCACCTAGATCTACGCTCGTGTTTCACATTCATTAAATGAGTAAGCAGAGACCCAGAAAAGTTACGTGACCTAGATTTGAAGCTAGGATCTCCAACTCCAGATCCCAAACTCTTTACATTGTACTATGCTGCCTAATTACCTAGAGGGAAAAGACTTTTTTTCTTGGTCCCCATCAGAAAGCTGAGATCAGAAAAGACCCAAAGTCATGATATGACATTCATTCCCAAAATGAAGTCAGAATCACTAGACTGTCACATCGAGCTCTTTCTGGACCAGGGAGAGCAAGTCAAGCCTTCTGGAGCCAAAGGCCAGGGACAGCTTCTTTTCCCTGAATGGATACCAGCCCTTCTGATAGTCCCATCTCTGCTCAATAGGGTCATTAATGTATTGGACATCTCTCCTTCTTCAAGCCTTCCCAAGAAGGACTTTGAGTCCTAAGTTAACACATGTCTTTTCACTCTTTGAATAAGGATCAAATTTCTTTTTGTATTTTTGTGTCTGTAATGAATAGAATACAACATGTTTTCTATGTTGGGATGGGTGTGTGGGCATGACTTCAAATATGATAGACCTTCTTAATAAATGAAAAGTAGATAAGGCATTGGAATTTCTTGGAAATCCTTGGAATCAGGAATATCTGAGTTCAAATTCTACCTTAGACACTTAAAATATGACTCTGGACAAGCTGATTAATTTCTCTGTGCCTCAGGTTCGACAGTTTAAAATTGGGGAGGAGGTTGGTTTAGAAACTCGTTTTCTTCTACTTCTGAAATCGAAGATCCTATAAAGTGAGACCATGTGGTATAATGGATAGAGAAATAGTGTTTAGAGGTGAATCTCAAAGAGTTCCCTCCCTCAGCCTCCAGGCTAGGCTCCCAGAGGAAGGACCAATCCTGGGGTGTCCTAGTCCAGGCCATCATGTTCCCTGTGAAGAAGAGGAGCTGCCATCTTCCTCTGCCATCAAAGTGGTACCTTGGTCATAACTGGTTCTCAGGCAATATTACTCTGATGCTTACCTGCTCTCAAATACCTCATTGGAGGGAAATGTTCCTGTGGTTTTCTTTGTTAAAAAATTAAAAACTAAAAACAAACCAAAACCTTTCTAAAATTGGTGAATAAGGGACCAAGGATGTATTTGTAAAGGTATTGATTTTGGGAATTTGGCTTGAGGAGTTGGATATATGTTTGGAAGTAATGTGGTACAATGTGGATAGAGTACTAGATTTAGAACTAAGCCAATACAATAGGATCTCCTTATCCACAATTTAATTTTTTGTGGGTTCCAGTTATCTGTGGTTCACCCAAAGACCTAGAGGTCTGTCTGCTAGTCACCTGAAATCTGCCTGCAGCAGCTATCTGCCCCCTACTCCATCTCTTCTGCTTCTTTCACTTTTTTTAAGTTTTTGTTTTTTTTGAAGGGGTTGCAAAAGTGGGAGGCCACAGAACACCACACCAAAAGGCAAGAGTAGGGAGAGAGAGCACATATATGTGGGAGTCAGCAGGTGTTTGGTTATATCCGTGGTCACAGCCATCTGCAGTAGGTTTTAGAGCATATCTCCCATGGATACAGGGTCCTACTGTAGTTGATTAGAGTGGATAGAGTGCTGGACTTGGAGTTAGAAAGATCAGAGTTCAAATCCTGCCATAGATACTTACTAGCTAGGTGACCCTCAGAAAGTCACTTTAGCTTTCAGCCTCAGTTTCCTCACCTGCAAAATGGGGTTAATAATAATAGCATCTACTTCCCAGGATTGTCATGAGAATCAAATGAGATAAAATACACAAAGTACTTCACAAATTTCAAAGAGCAGTACAAATACTGATTATTATTAGTGAGGGTCCATGGGAGGAAATGAGTACTACAGAGCTGTGGATTGGGATGGGCATATAGCAGGAAAAAGGTAGGAAGCCTTTTGGGTGCATGATCAGGAAATTGCAAGGCTTGGATTCTTAACCCACCACTGCCCTTTACTTAGTAACTAGTTGTGTGACCTTGAGCAAGTACTTTTATGTTTTTTGAGTGTCATTTTTTTCATCAATAAAACAAGTAGACTAGTGGGTCTAACATTTTTTTTTAACCTCTTACTTTTCTGTCTTAGTAACAACTCTAAGAGAGAAGGGTAAGCAAGGGCTAGTTAGCAGGATTAAGTGACTTGCCTAGGGTCACACAGCTCTTAACGTGAGGTGGTAAAAACCTATTCAGCTAAAATTTACTTTGTCAGTCTTCCTAGTTAGGTGATAACTCCACCCTACTTTAGTTGCAAATTTTTTTTCTTCCAATTTCATTGACATTATTTAAGGAGATTAGGGAATTGCAGGCATTTATTTAGGGTGATCCAGATTCCAGACCTGATTACACAATCCATTGTGTCACCTACCTGCTCCTCTAGCTAGCATCCAGTGGTGCTGTGATCCTCTGCCTCTCTAGTACAGAAGCAGTAAGTCATTCTATCTGGACAGGGAGAGGGGAGATGGTTAAGTTGCTTCTTAGCTGTCTGCCCGCCAGAGTGTAGCAGCAGAAGAGTAAAGCTCCTAGCTTCCACTTAAAAGTGTATGATGGGGGCAGCTGGGTAGCTCAGTGGATTGAGAGTCAGGCCTAGAGACAGGAGGTCCTAGGTTCAAATCCGGCCTCAGACACTTCTCAGCTGTGTGACCCTGGGCAAGTCACTTGACCCCCATTGCCTACCCTTCTAACCTTACCACTCTTCCACCTATAAGTCAATACACAGAAGTTAAGGGTTTTAAAAAAAAGTGTATGATGCCCTTTTGCACCCCTTAAAATATAGACACATATAAAATTATAATACCCATATAAACACTCATTCACACACACATATATACCCATATCTACTCTGAGGACCTGCTATGTTAATTATAAACACAAAAATGAATGACTATTTCTGACAGGCAGAGACACTTTATAGGGAACTCTGAGGAGATGGTTTCTCAAGTTCAATGTTCATTTCCCAGCCAGAGTCATCCCCTTCCCATGCTGCTACACATCCTCAAGGGGAAAGATTTTGAAATGGAAAAAAAAATCCTAACAAAGGACTTCAGAGTGTGTGGATCCAGCTTCTCTGTTAGACTGTCAGATATGGGAGTGTGTGATATTAATGTATCCCATAGGCTGTTTGCATTAGAGGAACAATATTGAAGTGAAACAGTCCTAAAATCCCTACCATCTCCATGAAATACAATTCAGTCTTCTGCCTCCCTAAAAGAAAAGGATGATTTGTCTTCTCAGTGCTGAGGTGACAGATTCATTTCACCACTTTTTTGAGAGTCCCTTTTCTTCCTCTACCCATCCCTGTTGGCTCTTTTGATGGCTCTAGAAGTTTCATGGTTTCCCAGAGACCAGTGTTCATAGCCCAACCTTACGTCCAACTCCACTTTGGCCAAATCATTTCCCCTAACTGGAATTCCATTTGTGTACTAAAGGAATTGAACCTAAGATTCTAGAGCCCTGGGAACAGAGATTCATCTGGAGTGGGCTACCTCTCTGGGAAGAGTTGAGGGAGAGGGGCAGAAGAGCCCCAACTCCATTACAAAGGGGGTCTCCATAGGGAAGATTTGTGCTTCTAGCTGGAGGGTCTTTGCCTCAAAGTAGGGAAGCTCAGTAGCATAGGTTCACAAGTCACATCACACTAACTGGGTTCCAGAGAGAGAGAGAACATTGAATTTGAAGAGAGGGTTTGACTTTTTTTTTCCCTTCTCTGAAGCCATTTGCTGGTGTTGGAGGTGGAACATGGCCAGTTGTGCTCTCTCATGTCTGACCTCAAGCCAGGAGAGATCTGCTGATAGACAGTGACGGCTCTGACAGGCCATCTGACTGTCCCCCATGCTTGGAATGCTCTGCCATCACAACGTCTGCGCTCTTAGCTTCCTTCAAGACAAAGCTGAAATCCCTCCTTCTGCAGGAGGCCTTTCCAAGTCTCCCTGGTTACTAATGCCCTGTCTACCCCTTACTGACTCCTCCCAACTATGAGAGAAAAAGAGACAAAAGACATATAGATGTATCAATAGCTATATTACATGCACCTAGTCATTTACATGTCTTTCCCCATCAGAATGTGTCTTTCCTGAGGAAGGGGACCATATTTTTTGTCTTTTTAAAAAATATTTTATTTTCCCAATTACATTTAAAAACATTTTAACATGCATTTATAAATTTTTTATTTAAAAATTTTTCATTTGAAGATATTTTATTTTCCTATTCAACATGTAATAATTTTCAATACAAATTTTCCAGAATTATAAAATCCAAATCATCTCCTTTCCCTCCCCACCCCCCATCCCCATCTTCCCCTCTTGGAGATTGTAAGCAATTTGATTTGGTTAGCATTTTTTTTAACCTTTGAGTTCCAAATTCCTTCCTTCCTACCCTCTCTCTCTCTCCCTCTCCCCATCTCCTACCGGAGACAATTTGACATAGATTTTACATGTTTTTGCCTTTCTGTGTATCCCTAGCACTTATAGGGTGCTTGGCATATAGCATTTAATTGAATGTTGACCAACTTACCACCTCTAAGACCTAGAACTCATCAGTCACTGGAAGTTTAGTTGTATATACTGGTCTCATTCCACCTGTACATTGAAGATGGCATCAGGGATGTGAGTCTTCTGAATATGGCTCTCCATCCTCAATTCCTAATTTTCTACTTAAGGGAATATAATATCCATGTTGCAGGTGGGGTTGGGGGTTCTAACTCTTCTATATGCCAGTCACATGTTACTTTCAGTTCCTAGACACTTTTGAATAGCAGCTCAACCTCCTTTTCTCCCCAGCACCATTTCCCCATTCTCTCTAATCCCTGTTTATCTAGCACTTTTCCTCTAAGAAATCGCAAAGGGATATCTCAATATTCTCTTTCATTCATCCTAGAAGAAAGTGGTCCCTGTACTACCCCTTAGCTAGGTCAGGATATTGTCCTTCAGCCAGAGTTTTGTCCAAGAGTTACAACCTCTGACCTTGGAAAGTGGGGGCAAGACACACTAGAAGTGGATTTTTATTTTTGTGTCGTAGATAATCTTTGGCCAACTGGGAAAGGCTGTGGGTTCCTTTTCAGGATAGTGATTGTTACCAGCATTTGTAATGGAAAGAAATACATTTCATTAAGGTTAGTGAAAATGAAGATGTAATTTTTTTTTCTTCATCCAAGTTCATGGAACCCAGCTTTAGAAGAAAGGATAAGGGGTAGAGAGACTCCAGTGGTTCCTTTGTTATTGAGAATAACTGGTGTTGGAGAGGATTCTGATGGGATGCTTCTGACATTTTGAGCTTTTCGGAGAAGTCATTTAGAGTATAGAGAGGCTGGCTGATATTTGTTATTTGTATGTTAGTAGGGGTTTTCTTTCCTTTTTTGTATTTAAGAATCTTATTTTCATTTTTTATTGTCATGTAAAGCATCCTTCTATAATGGTCAGAGCAAACTCATACATAACAAAAACCACAAAATAAAACCATAAATAGACTGATGTGCAAGATGACTCCAACAGTTCTTTCTCTGGAGATGGAGAGCATTCCGTCATAAGTCTTTCAGGACTGTCCCAGATCATTGCCTTGCTGAGAGTAGCCAGTGGGGTTATTCCATAAATATGTCCATCTTGGTTCCCCCCCCTATTAAACTGGAAGGTCACTGAGAATAGAGTCCTTTTTATCTTTTCCCCCAACAATGCCCAGTAGAAGGATATGCCCATGAAGTGTAGTATAGGAGGAAGCTAGGAGGTTCAGTGGATTGAGAGTCAAGACTTAAAGATGGAGGTCACAAGTTCAAATCTGGCCTCAGACACTTCCTAGCTGGGTGACCCTGGGCAAGTCAATCCCTATTGCCTATCCCTTGTCACTTCTGCCTTAGAACCAATTCACAATATTGATCTTAATACAGAAGGTAAGAGTTTAAAAAAAGAAAAAGGCAAGATTGGCTTATAGAGTGGCATCTACTCCATCTTTCTCACTGTTTACATTCTTTCCTGAAGCTGTACTAGTTCAGGTCACAGAATGGAAGACTGTAGTTGTTCTTGGGCCAAGGAGTGTTAGTGGGCATATGGTGAGCTCCTGTATCCAAGTGGCCAATTGGAGAGTAGCACAATTCAGCTGGCAGGTACTAAAGCCTAACGCCAGATGGTATCCATCTGGTAGTGTTAGAGATTGGAAATGGCTGGGGGCAGTAGTAAGGAGAATAATTTATTCAGAGGTCCTCATCATATTAACACCTCAGAGTATTTGAATACTAAGCAGACCAGAGGAAGTGACTTGTTGCTCAGGTAACCTGGGCATGCTTCCTGCCCAGAAGGGCAAGAATTCATTTAACTGCTGGTATATTATGCTTTTCTTCCTTGGTGACTTTGTTAGCTTATAAGTTTCTGTGTCAGGGTTCTATGTACTGTAAGAGATAGAATTGGGAAATGGACCTTCAATTTCATTGATAAAGGGAACTCTCAGATGAGGAAACCTGCTCTGCCATTGCCAGTTGGCATCTTCTCTGCAATGTGTAGTCTTAGAAACTTTTCTCTAAAGCACTAAAAGGTTTGAGTCAGACAGCTTAATATGTGTAAGAGGCAGGTCTTGAACCTAAGTCTTCTTGACTCCAAGACCAGCTTTTTATCCACCATGTCATAGCTGCCTTTGAAAAGTGGACCCATAAGTTGAAAGCATAATTATAGAAATCAGAACACATAAATCCTAGTCCTCAATCTGCCACTAATGTTGTATGACTTTAAGCAAATTAGTTCTTTGGCAAGGGGTGGAGGTTAGAAGTGGTACTGAGCCAAGATGGTGGAGCAAAGGCAGGGACTTGCCCGAGTTCTCCCAAATTCCCTTCCAAATAACATTAAAGATAATATGTCAAAATGAATTCCAAAGTGGCAGAACCAACAAAAAGATGGGGTGATGCAGTTTTCCTGCCCAAGACAACTTAGAAGGTCATCAAGAAAAGTCTTTCTCCGGGCAGCTGGGTGACTCAGTGGATTGAGAACCAGGCCCGGAGATGGGAGGTCCTGGGTTAAGTCTGGTTTCAGACACTTTCTAGCTATGTGACCCTGAGCAAGTCACTTAACCCTCATTGCCTAGCCCTTACCACTCTTCTGCTTTAAAACCAATACACAGCACTGATTCTAAGATGGAAGGTAAGGGTTTAAAAAAGAAAAATGGAAAATTCTGTCTCTAGGGTGAATGTAGAGTGCAGTCTAATGCAGATAGCAAGCCAGCAGCAGGTTTTGGAGATGACTGAATCAGCAGCAGAGCCTTCTGAATTTTCAGAATTCTGAGCTCACAGATAATAAGGGGGGGTCTGACAACTGGGCAGAAAAATACTACAGAGAGCCATTGTTGGCATTGGGAACAAGACATTTGCATTGCCCATACATTATTCTGGGGTACAGTCCCAGGGCAAGGAGAAGCACTAGCAGAGGCAAGGACCCTGGACACAGTTCTAGGGTGAAAAAGAGTGTTTGTGGTTTTGCACAGGCCAGGAGAACAATGACAACATTTCTTTTAATCATATCACTTTGGAAGAACTGAAAACTTACAGTTCTGAGAACTAGCTATGAAAACAGCAGCATGAAAAATCTGAACCTTGAAACAGTGTCTCTTCCACTCTGAAAGTAAAACTTTTAAAAACTTTAAAATAAAATTAAAAGTCAAGAAACAAAAGGTGAAAAACCAAACCACACACACAAAAAAAGAATTTATCCATAGAAAGTTACTACGACGACAGGGAAGATTAAAAGAAAAAGTCAGAAGAAGACAACAATATCAAAACAACTTCATGTGAAACCTCATAAAGAAATGTAAATTGGTCTCAGGCCCCCAAAAAAATTCTGGATGAGCTTAAAAATAATTTTTAAAATTGAAGGGAAAATTGGGGAAAGAAACAAGAGTGATTCAAGAAAATCATGAAAAAAGATTCCACCAATTGGTAAAGGAGGCAAAATAACACTTTAAAAGACAGTGTAGACTATGGTAAAAGAGGAGCAAAAATCCACTAAGGGAACCCCTTACAAAGCAGAATTGGCCAAATGGAAAAAAGAGGCACAAAAATTCTCTGAAGAAAAGATCTTCTTAACAAGTACAATGGACCAAATGGAAATGGTGATACAAAAGCTCACCAAAGAAATTAATTTCTTAAAAATTAGAATTGGCGCAGCTGGAGCTCAGTGGATTGAGAGCCAGGCCTAGAGATGGGAGGTCCTGGGTTCAAATCTGGCCTCAGACACTTCCCAGCTATGTGACCCTAGGCAAGTCACTTAACCCCCATTGCCTACCCCTTACCACTCTTCTACCTTGGAGCTGATATACTGTATTGACTCCAAGACAGAAGGTAAGGGTTTAAAAAAAATTAGAATTGGGCAAGTGGAAGTTAAAGACTCCAGGAGACATTAAGAAACAACAAAACAGTGGGGTTGGGGATATTGGAGAGGAAAGAACAAATGCCACCAAGTCAGGATGGAGCCATTGCTGTCCTTAATGAAGAACGTGAAAAAGTGAAGTGATTCAGGCAAGGGAAATCCAGGATGATGGGCTTTCTGCCACTGCCCAAAATCAGAGGGAACTGGACATCATGCAACAGAAGATGGAAAAGGCCCGTGAGAAGGAAGGGCCTAAGTAACTCTGTGAGTTCATGCTTATCTCTCTTATCCAATGACCATGCTCCCGGAGCTAGTTCCATCATGCTCTCAACCTTCTCCTATAGCACTCACAGGTCCCAGAATGATGGCATTCCCTTCACCCTGCATCTGCAGTGAATTCCCTTTGTGCATCCTTCCCCCAGGTAACATTTCTTTCCTCCAGGGCATTCTTAGAGATGAGGAGGCTACCCATTCCCAGTGTTTTTTATTTCTATGGGACTTACTCCAAACCATTAAAAGTAGCTTTATATTTGAGAGAGAGTAAAAGAGAAAAAATTCATGGGGGCAACTAAATGGCTCAGAGGACAGAGAGCCGAGCCTAGAAACTGGGTGTCCTGGGTTCAAATTTGGCCTCAGATACTTTCTAACTGTGGACCCTGAGCAAGTCACTTAATCCTAATTACCTAGCCTTATTACTCTTTTGCATTGAAACTAATACTTAGTATTGATTCTAAAATGGAAAGTAAGTGCTTTTATTTAAATTTAAAAATCAAAAGAATTTTAAAAAGAAGAAAATATGAAATATCCCATTGCATTGGAAAAACAACTGGCATGGAAAATAGATCCAGGAGATGTGATTTAAGAATTATTGGACAATATAAAAACAATTAAAAGCACTGAAATAAATGTAATCTTTCACAAAGTGATAAAAACCTATCTAAAACCATCATCAAGCATTTTTATAATGGGCATAATCTAAAACCCTGCCCAATAAGATAAGAGGTAAAGCAGGTGGATGCCCATTATCACCATTATTATTTAATATTGTACTAGAAATGCTTGCTAAGGCAATAAGAACAGAAAAATAAATGGAAAGAATTAAAATAGGTAATGAATAAACAAAGTCACCATTCTTTGAAGCTAATATGATGGTATATCTAGAGAATCCTAGACAGTCAACCAAAAAAATAATAAAAATAAGTAACATTTTCAGCAAAGTGATAGGATACAAAATAAGTCCACATAAATCATTTCTATTTGCTAGTAATGCAATCCAACAGCAAGAGATAGAAAAGGAAATTCCATTCAAAAGAACTCTAAACAATATAAAATAACTGAGGGCACACCTACCAAAATAAGTCCAACAACTATATGAACACAATTATAAAACACTTCACAAAAATAAAATTAAACCTAAACAATTGGAAAACCATTAGTCACTTGTGCATAGGCTGAGCCAAAAATATAGTGAAAATGACTCATACTTAAAATTACCTACTCGGGCAGCTGGGTGATTGAGAATCAGGCCTAGACACAGGAGGTCCTAGGTTCAAATCTGGCCTCAGACACTTCCCAGCTGTGTGACCCTGGGCAAGTCACGACCTCCATTGCCCACCCTTACCACTCTTCCACCAAGGAGCCAATACACAGAAGTTAAGGGTTTAAAAAAAAAATTACCTACTCTCGTGTCATACCAATTAAAACTACCCAAAAGTTATTTCATAAAACTAGAAAAACCAACAAAATACATCTGGATAAACAAAAGGCCAAGAATATCAAAGGAATTAGTAGGGGGTGGGGGAAATATAAAGGAAGGAGATCTGACTGTACCAAATATCAAACTAGACTATAAAGTGGTTATCATCAATATAATCTTGTGCTGGCTAAGAAATAAGAGTGGTGGGTCAATGAAATAGATTAGGTAATCAACACATGGCAGTTAATGTTCATAGCAACTTAGTGTTCAACAAACCCCCAAATCCCAGCTTTTGGTCTTGGGCCCAAAAAGAACACCTGAATGAGCTCAAAAACAGTTTTATAAATCAAACAAGAGAGGTAGAGGACAAATTGGGAAAAGAAATTAGAGTGATGCAAGAAAATCATGAAAAAACTGGAAACAGTATGGCAGAGATTAGGCATAGACCAACATTTTATACCATAAACCAGGATAAAGTCAACTTAATCTAGAAATAAAAGGTGACACCATAAACAAATTAGGAGAACATGGAAAAATTTACCCGTCATTAGGGATAAAGGAAAAATTTATGACTAAACAAGGCATAGAGAACGTTAACAAAAATTGAAATAGATAATTTTGATTACCTTAAAAGGTTTTACAAATAAAATCAATGCAACTAAAATTAGAAGAGAAACAACAAATTTGAGAAAAGATTTTATAGCATCTCTGAAAAAGCCTCATTTTTCAAATATATAGAGAACTGAGTCAAATATATTAGAATACAAAGCATTCCCCAACTGAAAAATGGACAAAGGATATGAACAGACAGTTCTCAGTTAACACTATCCATAATCATATGAAAAAATGCTCCAAATCACTATTGATTAGAGAAATGCAAATTAAAGCAACTCTGAGATAACATCTTACACCTACTAGATTGGCTAACATAATCAAAAGGGAAAAATGATAAAGATTATAGGGAATGTGGGAAAATTGGGACACTAATACACTGTCGGTGGAACTGTGAACTGATACAGCCATTCGGTAAAGCAATATGGAACCAAGTTCAAAGGGCCACAAAACTATGAAAATCTTTTGACCCAGCAATATCACTACTGGATCTGTGTTCCAAAGAGATCACAGATAAGGGAAAGGACTTAACATGTGCCAAAATAATTTCAGCACCTTTTTTAAATAGTGGCAAAGAATTGGAAAATGAAGAGTTAGCCATCAACTGGAGAATGGATGAACAAATTGTGATATGTGATTATAATGGAATACTATCATACCATAAAGAATTATGAACAGGATGAATTCAGAAAAACCTGGAAAGACTTCGATAAACTGATGCAAAGAAAAATGAGCATAACCAGGAGAATAATGTATTATAGTAATGTAAAATTTTCCCCCGTTTTCCTCCTAATCTTAGCTGCATTGGTTTTGTTCATGTAAAATTTTTAGTTTCTAGGTCTCACTCCCACCTTTTCCCCTCATTGGAAAAACTTTTACTTTACTATAATCAGAATTATCCATTTTACATTCCATAATGTTCTCTATCTCTTGTTTGTTCATAATTTCTTCCCTTATCCATAGATCTGACAGAGTAACTATTCCTTGTTCCCCTAATTTGCTTAAGGTATCACCTTTTATGCATAAATTGTGTAATTCATTTTGCTATCTGCTTCTGTGTTATGGGTTTTTCCCATTCATAGTTATGATTACTAAATGTGTATCTCCCCTTCATCTTTTTTTACAGCAAGTTCTCTGATAATGGCCCCATTTCTCTCTCTCTCTCTCTCTCTATATATATATATATATATATATATATAGAGAGAGAGAGAGAGAGAGAGAGAGAGAGAAACAAATCAAATTTATAAGAATACAATTCTCTCTCCAACTGATAAATGGTCAAAGAATATGAACAGGCAGTTTTCAGATGAAATCAAATCTATAGTCATGAAAAAAATGCTCTAAATCACTATTGATTAGAGAAAGGTAAATTAAAACAACTTTAAGGTGCTGCTTCACATATATCAGATTGGCTAATATGACAGAAAAGGAAAATGACAAATGTTGGAGGTGGTGTGGGAAAAATGGAAAAGCAATGTACTATTAGTGTAGTTGTGAACTGGTCTAACCATTCCAGAGAGTAATTTGGAACTATGTCCAAAAGTCTATAAAATTGTGCACACATTTTGATTCAGTAATAGCACTACTAGGTCTATATCCTAAAGAGATTTTTTTAAAAGATAAAAGATCTATATATACAAAAATATTTACAACTCTTTTTGTTATGACAAAGAATTGGAAATAGAGATGACCATCAATTAGGGTTGAATAAATTATGGCATACGATTGTGATGAAATACTATTACACTATAAAAAATGACAAGCAGGATGCTTTCAGAAAAACCAGGAAAGACCCATGAACTGATGCAAAGTTGGTAGAATGAGAACATTGTGCGCAGTAACTGCAATATTGTACAATAATCAACTGTAAATAACTTAGCTATTCTCAACAATACAGTGATCTAGAACAATTCTGAGGAACTTATGATGAAAAATATACCTTCCAGAAAAAGAACTGATGGAATCTAAATGCAAGTTGAAGCATGCTTTTTTTTTAAACTTCCTTTTTGGCTGTGTTTTCTTTTATAACATGACTAATATGGAAATATGTTTTGCATGACTGTGCATGTATAACCTATATCAAATTACTTGCCTTCTCAATAAGGGGAAGAGGTGGGGGGGGCGGGGAGTGAGAATTTGGAACTCAATTTTAAAAATCAATGTAAAACTTTTTTTACTTGTGATTAAATATTAGAATTAAAAAATTTTTTAAAAAACAAAATCACACAAAATGTTAGAAAATGATCATTAAACATTGTATCAAAGAGTGCTAGACCTTGAGTCAGGAAGACTTGGGTTTGTATCTGACCTCAGACACTTCTTGGCTATATGACGCTGGGAAAGTCACTGAACCTCAATTGCCTAACCCTTGCCACTCTTCTGCCTTGGAACCTATACCGATATTGATTCTAAGACAGAAGTTAAGGGTTTAAAAAAATTATATTGACATGTAATTTGAAAAAAAAATGATTAAAATGACCCATAACAAAAAAAAATTAAATAGGTTAGTTCCTTTCTCTGGGCTTTGGTTTCCTCCTCTAAATCAGTGATTCCCAAAGTGGGCGCCACTGCCCCCTGGTGCATTTATCTTTCCTATTAATTGCTATTAAAATTGAAAAAAATTAATTTCCAGGGGCGCTAAGTAATATTTTTTCTGGGAAGGGGACGACAGGCCAAAAAGTTTGGGAACCCCTGCTCTAAATAGTAGAGTTAGCCTAGATGGTTTCTGTATCCCCAGTGCCTAGCATGGTGTCAGATATATAGCAGTCACTCAGTAAATGCTTATCGAATTACAGCTCTGACATGCTCCAAGCCTTATGTTCTGACTCTGGGCTGGACCATGAGCCCCATGAGATCAAGGACTTCTTTCTGCGTCAGCCCGCAGCGAGAGAGTTTTAGGTGGCGAGACAAAAGTGTGCTTAATAAATGACTGGATTCTGTGAGAGGAAGAGGTGACCCTGCCTTCCTCTTAGGCGATGATCCTCCGCTCATCTCCCACTTCCTCCCAGAGACCTTCTCTGATTTTCCCGCTCCCGCTGATTTTCCCGTTCTCTGAATGCCTTTATCACTGACTGCCTATCTCTCACATGGTGACTAAGGATGCTGGTTTCAAGGTTTCCTGTCTGTATCTGGCTTTCTCAGCTTATACACCATGTAAGGGCCAGATGTCTGGCTTTTTTTTTTTTTTTTAAATATGCAAACTTCAGTGTCTACTTAATAAATGCCATTGAATATGTATTCATAGTTCGGTTCACTTCCTCTCTCCACTTCTCCTGAGGTCTTTGAAGAATAAGGACTACAGGGCCCCCTTGTATCCTGGATCAAATGACATGATATTTATAAGGCACGTAACACAGCGTCCGGCAGCTAGGAGATTCTTCTTTTTTTTTAAAACTCTTTACCTTCTGTCTTGCGATCAATACTGTGTATTGGCTCCAAGGCAGAAGAGTGGTCAGGGCTAGGCAATGGGGGTCAAGTGACTTGCCCAGGGTCACCCAGCTAGGAAGTGTCTGAGGTCAGATTTGAACCCATAACCTCCCATTTCTAGGCCTGACTCTCCATCCACTGGGTCAAATAGCTGCCACATAGTAGACCCTTAATACTTTCTTCCTCTTCCCACGTTATTGTGGCCATTTAACTCCAGCCCTAGCGAAAAGAGCTCTAGCTTGGAAAGTCAGAAGACCCAGCTATGGCACCCCACTATTTGCATTTCGCCTCCCCCACTGGGGTGAGAGCTCCTTCCTCAAAAACCTGGAAAGATTTCCCCTTCCCCGAACTGAAGCAGAGTGAAGTGAGTAGAACCAAGAGGACAGGAGGACAGTGCACGGCAACAGCACTACAGTGATCCAAGACAATCCCAAAGGACTGTGGATCTGCTTCCAGAGAAATAACTGATGGAGTCTGAATCAAGACCAAAGCAAACTGCTTTCCCACTTCCTTTCTGAATTTTTTTTTATTCCAGTTTCCTTCCACAAAGAATATGGAAAAATGCTCTACATGATTGCACATGTGAAATCTCTATCAGATGGTTTCCATCTCAGCAGGGGAAGGAAGAGGGGGAGAGAATTCAAGACCCAAAATCATTATTATTGTTTTTTAAACCCTCACCTTTCATCTTGGAATCAATACTGTGTTTTGGTTCCAAGGCAGAAGAGTGGTAAAGGCTAGGCAATGAGGGTCAAGTGACTACCCAGGGTCACATAGCCAGGAAGTGTCTGAGGCCAGATTTGAACCCAGGACCTCTCATCTCTAGGCCTGGCTCTCAAACCAATGAGCCACCCAGTTGCTCTCTCAAAATTATTTTTTAAATGTCCGAAACTGTTTTTACATGTAATTGGCGGGGGGGAGGGGGGAGAGGGAGAAATGTGAGCCCATTGAGGGCAAGGGATTGTCTTTGCCTTCCTTTGCATCTCCAGCACTTAGCTCAGTAACAGGCACATAGTAGGTGCTTAATAAATGTTTGTCAATTGAATTTCTATGACCTTACATATGTCGGGGGTTCTTAACTTTCTTTGTTAGAAATCCCTCTGGCAGTTTGGTGAAGTCTATGGACCCCTTCTCAGTCCTTAAACGTTTATTAAGGACCTACTTTGTGCTGATGACTGTGCTGAGCAGCCGGGCACAAGACAGTCTGTGCTCTCATGTTGCTCACGGTCTAATGGGAGAGACAACATGTAGCACAACCATGTAGAAACAAACTATATGCAGGATAAGTTGGAAATAATCAGTGCATAAGGCAGAATATGTAGGATTACAAAGGAAATCAGTTAAATTGAAATGATCAAAATAGGTTCTCCTAAGACAGAAACTAGGGGGCAGCTAGATGGTTCAGTGGATGGAGAGCCTGGATGAGAATCTGGCCTCAGATATTTCCTTACTGTGTGACCCTGGACAAGTCACTTAACCCCCTTTGCCTAGCCCTTACCACTCTTCTGCCTTGGAACCAATACACATTATTGATTCTAAAATGGAAGGTCAGTTTTCTTTAAAAAAAAAAAAAAAAAAAAAAGACAGAAAATAAAGGGTGGGTTTGTTTTGTTTGTTTTAAATCATTAAAGGGCAGCTAAGTCTCCTAATGGATAAAGTATCAGTCCTGGAGCTAGAAGGACCTAGGTTTAACTCTTCCTATAGAATATAACAAAATATAAATATAAATATTTTTATTTAAAAAATATAAAAAATCTTCCTATATAATACTAGCTGTGGGACCCTGGGCAAGTCACTTAACTCCATTTGCCTAGCCCTTGCTCTTATGTCTTAGAGCCTAAGGCTGTAAAAAAAAAAAAAAAAGGTAATGGATGCCAGCTTCAGACCCCTCCCCAGCCCTCCCCCCACTACCGTCTTCTCTGACCCTTGTTTTCTCCTGTCGGTGGGTCTAATGATGCCCCTATTCCTACCTACTTGTGGGGCCACCATTTTGCCAGCCTTGACACCCCTCTCTAAAGGGTGGGTTCTTGCTTCTCTTTTTTAGTCTTTGCTGCTCCTGGGGCTTGTGGCTGGCATCTGCTTGGGCCTGAACTTAATCTTCATCACAGCCTACTTGATTTGCTTGTGCTGCTGCAACCAAGATGAAGAGGTACAGACCAAGCAGCCCAAATCTTCCTGCATCACCTGGACCTCTGTGGCAGCGGGGCTCCTCTGCTGGTGAGTTTCCCCTCCCAGAAGGGTCAGGTTAGGGAGCCCTAAGGGCCAACAGGATCCCCCTGGCGGTAGTAGTGGGATGGCCTTGGTCAGTGCTCTTCTGTTAAATGTGGTTTTTGGTTTGGAGCCCTCCAAGTGGTACCCAGGAGGGGCCTGAGCCTATATCAGATGCCCTCCCCACCCAGGCCTCCTGCCAGGAGCCCCTCAGGACTAGTCAAGTCTTATCTCAACACAGAAACATTTTTTCCTAAAAAAAAAAAAAAAAAAAAAAAACATACATGGGGGGCAGCTGGGTAGCTCAGTGGATTGAGAGCCAGACTTAGAGATGGGAAGTCCTAGGTTCAAATCTGGCCTCAGACACTTCCTAGCTATGTGACCCTGGGCAAGTCACAATCCTCATTGCCTAGCCCTTACCACTCTTCTGCCTTGGAGCCAATACATAGTATTGACTCTAAGACAGAAGGTAAGAGTTTTTAAAAAACAAACATACATGACTTTGACTTATTTATTACCAAATGATTGAAATCCTGAGCGAAGGGATTACATAGTGTTAGTTAGGTGACTTTAATACTCTGCTATTTATTAATAACATTTATTAAGTGCCTGCCATGTCCTGTGGGTGGCTCAATGCATAGGGTTTTGGACCTGAAGTCGAGAATACCCCTCTTGACACTTCCTAGCTTTATGACCCTGGACAAGTCACTTAGCCATGCCTCAGTTTCCTCATCTGTAAAATGAGCTGGAGAAGGAAATGGCAAAATCATTCCAGTATCTTTGCTAAGAAAACCCCAAATGGAGTCACAAAGAGTCACATATAGCTGAACAAGAACAAGAGCAACAGGATGATTTTAGTCATCAGGGCAGAAATATTTATTAAGTGCTTACTACGTGCCAAGCACTATGTTAAGCCTTGGGAATGCAGCCCTGAGCAGAAAGAAAGCTAGTCCTTGCCCTTAAATTGCTTACATTCTAATGGGGAAAAGTAACACACAAAAGAGAACTGAGATGGGAGGGGAGCCCGAAGCATGGTGTTGAAGTCCCAAAAGCACAGCCAGAGAGGGGCATGACGACTGACAAGCCTGGACCCCTTCCAAAAGAGGAAACCTCAAGAGGAATCCATCAATGGGAAAATGGAGAATGGGACCAGCATAGTGGGGTGAGAAGCCAGAATGTACGTCCTCAGCTGAGGAGTGCCGAGGAAATGATGAGGTTAAAGTTGAGAAATTTCAGAAGCACAGCCCAGGAAGGGAATGAAGATTGGCCAGCCTGGGCCAATCTTCTCCCCCAAAAGGAGGCTCTAGCAAGAAAGTCAGCTGGGCCTGGAGTGGAGATGGACCTTCATTAATCAAGAAGGATGGGTCATCCCACAAAGGGCTCAGTTTTTGTTAGCCCTAAGCAATAGCCCCAAGCACAGGCTCCCTAAATAATCAGTCTGGCCCTTCACTGGACATATTTATTCACTGGGCAGCTATCCTTGGGTTAGGCGTTTTTCTGACCTCTGCTCCTCCACGGCCCCTTTCTTCCTTCTGAATGCTGTTCTTGGACAAAGTGGATCAATACCTTTTAATACATTAGCCAGTTCTTTCCAGATGCTTTAGATGAAAGGGTGGAAATTTGAGATTTTAATGCTGAATACTCTGACTTGCCCTATCCCTCCACCACTGGATAGTAGGAAGCCCCTCTGCATCTGTGCCTCCTACAAGGTTTTCTTTGTTTATGGGTCAGTTTGCACCTACAGAGGTTCTTCCAAAAGGTTAATGAGACACCTCACCTTTACTAAAAATAGGGAGTGAGGTCACCATTTATTATTTTCAGTTCCTCTCCACAACGTCTGCTGCCCTGAAGGACTCAGATCAAGAGATATCATCCCCTTTAGCAATAATGATAACTAGCACTGATAAGAGTATATTTAAGGTTCCAGTGAGCTTTACAAATCTCTCATTTGATACTCATAATACCCCTGGGTGCTGTTATTATCCCCATTTTACAAGTGAGGAAACTGAGGCAAAATAAGAGTTGAATGACTTAATCAGGGCCATATAGTGTCAGAGGTAAGATTTAAACTCAAATCTTTCTGATTCCAAGTCCAATACTCTTATCAACTGTGCCATCTGATTGTCCTTTGGTGATAAGCATCAAGAAGGTAGGGGTAGCTAGATAGTGCAGTAGATAGAGCTGAAGTCAAAAGGACCTGAGTTCAAATCAGACCTCAGATACATATTGACTGCGTGACCTTGGGGCAAGTCACTTAACCCTACTTGTCTCAGTTCCTCATTTGTAAAATGAACTGGAGAAGGAAATGGCAAACTACTCCAATAGTTTTGCCAAGAAAACCCCAAATGGAGCCACACGGAATCAGACATGACTGGGGGAAAAAAAAAACATAAACAAAAATTAAGAAGATGGCTTGCTACAGCAAAAAAGAATGTTGGACCCAAGTTTCAATCCCAACTCCGGAACGTGACACCTTCAAGTTAATACTAGCCCAACTTTTATATTTTACAGATGAGGAAACAGAGGCAGAAAGGAAAAGCAATTTGTCCCCAGATTATATAAGACTTAAGAGAGGTGAAGGAGCTGTCTTCATATACTTGAAGGCTGTTATCTAAAAGAGAGATTAGACTTATTCTACTTGGCCCCAGAGGACAGAACTAGAAATGGAGTGAAAATGTGAGGTGTATTTCAGCTCAGTGTAAGGAAGACTGTTCTTTTTTGTTCAACCCTTACCTTCCGTTTTGGAATCATTGCCAAGTAGAAGAGTGTTAAGAGCTAGCCAACTGGAGTTAAGTGACTTGCCTAGGATCACAAAGCTAGGAAGCATCTGAGGTCAGATTTGAACCCAGGACTTCCCATCTCTAGGCCTGAGAAAGGCTATTGTAACGGAACTTAGGCAATAATGGTGCTGGCTTGGGAAAATGGTCAATTCTTCATCATTCATGGTATTTGAGCAAAGACTGGCTGTTCTTCTGGGGAGACTGTAGAGGAGGTTACTGCACTGAGAGTCAGCTTTAACATCCCTTTCGCCTCTAACCTTTACTGAAAGGTATTCAGATTTGGATCAGTGGAGAATATGGGATGGGGTAGGTACGGGAATCTTAAAAGGAGAACCATCCATTCAGACCTAGTCATGGAGACAAGAGTAGACGGGGTGGACCTGTAGCTCACACCAGAGTCAGGTTCTCTTCTTTCCACCCTCTTTCCCTTTACCTCTAACTTTTGTTTTGGCTCTTATCCATAGCGCTGCAGTGGGAGTTGGTTTCTATGGAAACAGCGAGACCAATGACGGGGTATATCAATTGATCTATTCCTTGGATAATGCCAACCACACCTTCTCAGGGATTGACGAACTGGTAAGGATATTGGGGTGGGCACCGCCGCTGTCGTGAGGACAGTGAAGGTCAGTTCGCCAGGGTCTGCTTTGGGTTCCCAGCATAGAGATGTACTGTGTGCCCGTCCAGTTTTTGTGTGAGTTTCCCCTTCCATGAGCACAGAGGGAATGTCTAGCCTTGGGCCCGACAAAGAAGAAAGGAATGGAAGTGTTAAGAGAACTGCCTCATTGGAGAGACTCAGAGGGGCAGATGGTGAGTGCCTAAAGAAGGACCCAATTCCACTTGTTTTCAGGAGTGCATGAAGCCATTTCTTTAGGACCCTCTTAAGAGGCCTTTGTCTGTGGGCAACTCATATCTCTTTTCCTTTCTCCTGTTCTCTTTGCCTTCTAGCACTAATCCTTGAAACTATGATGAGAGCCAAGGAATTGTGGTTCTCTTACTCCCCAAAAAGGGTCTTCAGCACAGTTTAGGGTCTTTAAAGAACACACATGTGAACAGGATGTTTAACATTTGTGATAAGGGTTTTTAATTGGAGGTCCATGAAGCTTAAATCTATATATACACACATATACATATATATCTATATATATAACTCATTCAATGTAACTAGTATCTTTTACATTCTTATGTATTTTATTTTATTCATTTAAAAACATGATTCTGAGAAGGAGTCCATAGGTGTCATCAAATTGCTAAAGAGGTCCAAAACCTCTGATTTCGAATTTTCTGGGATTCTTTGGTTGCAGGTTGCTGGGTGACTTAGTTGAATAGGCAGCCTCTTTTAAAAAAAAAATGGATTTTCTTTATTGTTATCTTTTGCCGGCTTTTCTCTGTGTATTTCTCTTCTTCCTTTCCCAGAGATCAATCTCTTATGACAAAGTGAAAAAACAAAACCTAATCTTCCTTCTTAGAATCAATACCGTGTACTGGTTCCAAGGCAGAAGAGTGGTAATGATTAGGCAAAGGGGGTTTAAGTGATTTGCCCAGGGTCACACAGCTAGAAAGGCCAGATCGGAACCCAGGACCTCCTGTGGCTAGATCCACTCTCAATCCACTGAGCCTTCTAGCTGCCCCCAGATTTTTTTCCACCAGAAGAAAAAGATAGTTGACGTTTTGGCAGATATTGACATAGAAAAAAAATGACATGCAGTGTTCTATATGTGTGGACCCCAACTTTTGCAAAGGAAGGGAAGGAAATGTTGTTCTTTATAATTTTACAACATTCAGATTCATTTGTTTGGTGGTGGTGGTTCTTATTTGCATTTTTTGCAGGTTTTATTTTCTTGACTGCTTTTTGCATTTTGCATCAGTTTATGTGTTTCCAGAATTGTCGGTCTTCATGTTTCTTACAGTACAGTAATAATATTCTATTATGTTCATGAACCCCAATTTGTTTAGTTCCCCCAGTCAATTCTTCAGTGAATAAACATCTATTTTCTTTCCAGATTTTTGCTATCACAATGTACATAAACATACACCACACGCTGAATGCTGATATAAATCTTTTGGTACATAGCAGGATTTCTTTTTGTTAGTGACTTCTTAGGGGAATCTGGTAGAAGTGTATGAACACTTTACATAATACCATTGATTTTCAGAATGTTTCTACCAATTCATGGCCCTTCCAAAAATACATTCATGTTCTTGCCTTTTCATAACCCTTCTCCTGATGATTCCAATCTTTTTTCATCTTAGCCAATTTTCTGAGTATGAGATTAAAGTTTTGAGTTGTTGTTGTACATCTCTTATTATTTGTGATTTGGAGCATTCTTCATATGGTTGTTTTTGTTTTGTTTTTTAAACCCCAACCTTCTATCTTAGAGCCAATACTAAGTATCAGTTCCAAAACAAAAGAATGATAAGGGCTAGGTAATTGGGGTTAAGTGACTGGCCCAGAGTCACAGAGCAAGGAAATATCTGAGGCTGGATTTGAACCTCTTCACAGGCCTCTCTTTCTATCCACCAAGCCACTTACTTGCCCCTATATGATTGTTAATAAATCGCAATTCTTTGCACTTTCTTCATATCATTTGACCTCTTATCTACTGTGAAATAGCTTTTGGACTTAGCTATTTTTTTATTATATAAAATGAGTGTCAAACTTATCAGAGTTGTATGATAAAAACAGTTTTCTCATTGACCCCTTTTCCTCTTATTGTAGATGCTAGTTTTACTTGTACAAGTGCTTTTCCATTTTATTTCATTAAAAAGATCTATATAAAAAGTATAATTGCTTCTATTCCTTACTTGAGTAAGAATTCTTGCCCTTTCCCACAGCTATGAAAAATACATGATTAGATTCCCCTCTAATTTGGGTGGTATGGTCTTTAAAATTCAGGTCATATCTCTTATTTTTAATTTATTATGTAATGTGGTGTAAGAAATTGGTCTAAACCTAATTTCTGCCAGGCAAGCAGTAGGCCTCTTAACGAATAGAGAAGTGACCAGATTTTGTTAAATACTAACCCCTAATGTACCTCAAAGTTTCAGATTTCATCTGGTGTCCCCCAACAGCCCTAGAGTTTCTTCTTTCCCAAATGTGGCAACTTGGTGTCCCATGTTATGGGATTGAGGGGAGAAGAGCATAGGAAGAAAGGGGAGAGGGTTTGAGCTGTAGGGAACTGGGACAGTTGGGAATCTCCCTGCAGGTTTGATCCTACTGTAATTGCTACTACTGCAATGGCAAATGTTGAACAGTAAAAGAGCCAGAAGCTCCAGCTATTGATTAATGGTCTCTTTCTTCAAATCTGTTCACTACCAGGAGAACTCTATTGTGATCACAGAATTTAGACTGCCCTTTAACAGTGTTTGACCTATATTTATTTGTGTGTTCTCTCACCCCCTCCTCCTGTAAGCTGCTCATGGGATATAATCCCTTGGTCTCTCAGAAAGGGTTCATCTTAAAGAGGCAGCTGTTCTTTTTCCAAATTCATAGGATCACAGATTTAGAACTAGAGGGGTTCTTAGGGGACATTGAGTCAAACCCTTTCATTTTACAGATGAGGAAACTGAGGCCAAGAGAGGAGGCAAATAGCAAATAATGTTCCCACTGTACAGATGTAAAATCTGAAACTCTGAGAGGTGAAGTGATTTGCCCAGGCTCATCCAGCCAGCTGAGCAGAATTTGAGCAGAATTTGGACTCAGGTCTTTTTGACTATGGGACAGCTAGGTGGCACAGTGGATAGTGTGTTGGGACTGGAGTCAGGAAGACTCATCTACCCGAGCTAAAATCTGGCCTCAGATAACTTTGTCTATGTTACGCTGGGCAAATCACTTAACCCTGTTGCGCTAAATTTCTTCATCTTTTAAATGAGTTGAAGAAGAAAGTGGCAAATTACTCCTGTATCTTTGCCAAGAAAACCCCAAATGGGGTCATGAAGAATCAGACATGAATGAAAAGTGATGGGAAACTTTCTGACTCCAAGTTCAGTTCTAGATCCACAAACTCGCCACAGAACCAGAGTTAAATAGTCATCTTTAGAGAAATCTTTTTCTCTGGGACAAAGGGATAGAAGTTAAGCCAACAGAAAAAGGAGATTATAAAGAACAATTCTGATGTCTGGGTAAGAATTCTCATGTGTTGATTCTCTGTCCAATATCCATTGGTACATACTGCCAAGTCCTGTGATCAAAGATTAATCTTCCAATAACTAAAAAGGATTGAGTGTTGATCACTTAGACAAAGGGGTAAAGATAAGTATAGTTCGCAATTCATGCTTGGAGAACTTTGAGAAAGGACACAGTTAGTGGTAATGGTAGGAGCAATTGGGGGGGAGGGGCGAGAGATTGAGAAGGCTGTCACAAAAGTTTAGAATGGTAATAATAATTTACATTTCTATAATACTTCAGAGCTTACAAAATGCATTACACATTTTTTTTCATTTGTTCTCTCAAACTAGTTTTGAGAAAGACAGAAAACATTGTGCCCATTTTATAGATGGGAAATACTAAGAAATGAAGTGTTTCCCACGGTCACATAGCCAGTAAATGGAATGGCCGGGATTTAAACCCAGGTGTCCTGACACCAAGTTATATAATCTTCCCACTATAGCATGGCTTCCTTCAGAAGCAGTCATGACATCTGAACCTTGACCTAACTCAAAACTTGGAGTGAGCATAAATTTCCTGGATAGCTCTACCTGCACTTCCCCCCTGCCAGCTGCCTTGCACTGAAGGAATGCCGGGGAAATTCTTCTATTGGCATTTTGGATGCTGTCCAGAAGCTTGAATTGCCTAGCTCTAGTCTCCCTCCTCCCAACCCTCATTGGAAGAGCAGATGGGTGGATAGAGAGACAGACAGGAAGTGAACAGTTGGCCAGCTAGATTCATAAAGGAAGTAAGAGGGGCTTGAACATTCCAAGAGGGAGCTCAGCCATTAGGTGATACACAAAAGTTACTGAACTGTGCATTCCCTTTGGCCCAATTATACCATTGCTTAGTCTATATTGGGGGGTGGGGGTGGGGAAGGGGCATGCTGGTAAATGCTTAACATCCTGCTCTCCTGGAAAAATGTGCCTACAATGTACTTTTAAGTTTAATCTGCATTGTTAACATTTTCTCCATCACTTTTTAAAAGTACAAAGCAATCACCAAAACAATAAACTAAACTCTGATCTGTAGTGTTTGCTGGTTTCAGAGATGTAAATGCTCATGCTGGAAATTTAACAATTGGCCCTTGTGAGCCAGTATGGGCTAGCTCCAGCACACCCCTGCCTATACGACAAAGAAGTCAAAGAGAGCAGGAAAGGTCCTAACTGTACAAATATATTTATAGAAGCTCTTTTTGTGATGACAGAGAAAATGGGAACAAAGCAGGATTCCCATCCTTCGGGGAGCAGCTGAACAAATTATGATAGACATATGAATGTAATGGAATATTTTTAGTGTTCTGTAAGAAATATGGGAAAGGTCAGCTTCAGAGACATGGAAAAACTTGTATGATCCACTCACTTTACTATTGAACATTTGTGGAAGAACTGAGGCTCAGAAAGAGGAAGCCCTAGCCCCATGGGAAGTCCCTGAGCTATGAGCTACATACTGAGACATATGACTAGCATGTGGAAAATGTATTCTTATCTCCTGCATTGTGGGGATGGGAGAGGAGAGGGATTCCCTTATTTCCTGTGATGAGGAAAGATGAAATATCTTTTTCTCTCCATCTTATATACTTCTTTGGGAAGTAGACCTTCTGGCCTTTGGGGATTTATAGGTTAGACCCAGATATATAAAGGAAAATAGTTGGGTGATTCAGGAGGTTTCTCTGGAGATGTAGGTCATAAAAGAAATCTCTCCTCAGAGGATCCTTTGCCGAGCTTCCCTTGAGCCCAAGGTCTAAGATCGTGGGATAATTCTCCTCAGATTCCTACAGTCCACCAAATGCTCAGAGGCTAGAACTATGTGTTTGCCCTGTCACATCTCCCTCTATCCCAAATGAATGCATTATGACTGAGAAGAACCTTCTATCTCTCAGCTGCTACTGTGTCACTGCTTTTTCTCAAACTTGGCTGCTGGGGACTTTGTGCAGCATGTGTAGGAGAGTCTGCTGGTCGTTTGGGGGCAAGAAAGGAAAACCCCAGAAAATACCCAGGCTTCCTTGTTTGGAAGGGCATTAGGGGAGAGGGGAAACCCTTACCTCATAATGAAGGATGCCATGGGGTCCCCAAGATATAATGACTAGCAAAAAACAAGCCCAAAACTGAGCCTCCTGTGGCATATATTTCAACTATGGCACCAGTCTCTGGACCTCTCCCAAGGATGAGTTTATTGATCAGTTAAGGAACATGAACAATTAGGTAGAGAAGAACCTGGGACAGCTCTGTAGCACAGTGGATAGAGCGCCAGGCCCGGAATCTGGAGGACCCGGGCTCAAATGTGGCCTCAGACACTTCCTAGCAAGTCAATTAACCCCAATTGCCTAGCCCTTGCCTCTTTTCTGTTTTAGAATTGATACTAAGACAAAGGGTTAGGGTTTGAGGGGAAAAGAAGAAGGAGACTAAAAAGAAGAAGAAGAAGGAACTGAGACTGAGAACTGTGGAAATAGTTCCATCTCAAGGCTTAGAATATGTGATCCTGCCCGAGTATTGGGTGGGAGGGAAGAGTTTTTAATAAACACTCATTTTTCTGTTTATTCCCTGCAAAGATGGAAGATTCAAGCTTTTATTAAATATCTACTATGTTCCAGGCACTGTGCTAAGCCCTTTACAAATATTATCTCATTTGATGCTTACAACAACCCTGAGAGATAGGTGCTTTTATTATCCTCTATTTTACAGATGAGGAAATTGAGGGCAGGACATAGCAATTAAGTGTGAGAGCAGATTTGATCTCAAGTCTTCCTGATGCTAGATCCAGCACTCTATCCCCTGTACCACCTAACTACATTACCAAATGAGGAAGTAAAGTCTATGAATGTCCTCTAAACATTCATGACTTCCTGCCTTCTAAAAATTTTACTATGAATTCTAGTTCTTTGTTTTCTGTTTTCATTAAAAAAAAACACACACATTACTTTCTGTCTCAGAATCAATACTGATATTGGTTCCAGGGGGTTAAGCGACTTGCCCAATGTCATACAGCTGGGAAGTATCTGAAACCAGATTTGAACCCAGGACCCTCCTGTCTCTGAGTCTGGCTCTCAATCTGTTGAGCCATGTAGCTACCTCCCTGCTTTTGCTGTTGTTTGTTTTTAGTAACATCCAACCCCAACTCTGGGAGAAATCATTGCTCTGGGAGTAAAGAGACTTGAGTTGAAATCTTGGACGTATTAGCTCTGTGATCATAAGCAAGTCACTTAACCTCTTAGCCTCTGTTTCTTCATCTATAAAATGGGAGTAATAATAGCACCTACCTCTCACAGTTGAGGAGAGGTGATACTAGAAACTCACTTTATAAACCTTAACTTTGAAAATTTGGCTGATAGGGGGTAGCTGGGCGGCTCAATGGATGGAGAGCCAGACCCAGAGATGGAAGGTTCAAATCTAGCCTCAGACACTTCCTAGCTGGGTGACCCTGAGCAAGTCACTTAACCCGCATAGCCTAGCCCTTCCCGCTCTTTTGCCTTGGAGCCAATACACAGTATTGATTCTAGCATGGAAGGTAAGGGTTGTTAGTTTGTTTTTTAATTGGCTAATATTATCATAATTTGCTGAGGGAAGTTGTAGGGAAGAGGGACTGGGATGAAGAAAGAATTCCTATTCATGGGATTCTTGGTTCTCTACTCCATCATTGCCACCAGCATAGTTTTCTTATTAACAGCCATCTCATGTCTAAGATAAGATGCTACAACGCGGACCCTCGTCCCAGTCTTTGTGCCCATACATAATCCTATCCCTTTTAAAAAAGCGACTTTTCCCTTCCTTTGCGCCTCCTGCCCTCACAGTAACTTGGCACCTTGGCAGGCCTGGCCATAATCTGTCTCAAGAATATCTCTCCCTGCCCTGTGCAGGAAGGACAGGTGAACCCCGAGCCGGCTTTGGAACAACACAACTGGATGGAGCCTTCCTTCGCATCCTCTGTAGAAAAGCAGTGTTGCCCTAGCTGGGTGACCCTGGGCAAGTCTCTTAACCCCCATGGCCTGACCCTTCCTGCTTTTCTGCCTTGGAACCAATGTGCAGTATTGATCTTAAGATAGAAGGTAAAGGTTAAAAATAATAATAAAGGTGTTGTGTTTTGGAAAGGATTGGCCTGGGAGTCAGGGAGTGGAGGTTCCATTCTGTGCCCCTATATCCAATTTGGGGAATTAGCCAAATCAATTCACCCCAGTATCCACTTTAGCTTATTTTGAGGAGGGGGTTCTTTGTAACCTGGAATATCCAAGTGAACTAAATAATAATAACAACAATAATAAAGTAATAATGGCAATAGATAGTATATGGCCCTTAAGATTTTCAAGTTGTTTTTACATATATTATCTTTTGAGCCTCTCAGGCCTCTGAGGTGGGTACTATTGTTATTTCCAATAAGAAAACTGAGCCCTAGAAGTGTTCAGGGTCACAGAACTAGTTAGTGTCTGTGGCAGGATTCAAATGCAACCTGACTCTAAGTTTAACATTCTTTTTTTTTTTTAAACTACACCTTTTGTCTTAGAATCATTATTGTGTATTGGTTCAATGGGTATCAAGTGATTTGCCCAGGGTCACCAAGCTAGGAAGTGCCTGAAACCAGATTTGAACTTGGAAAGATGAGTCTTCCTGGCTCTAAGCTGAGCACTCCCTCCACCTTGTCAGAAGTAATCACTGAATTGATCAGATGCCCTACAGAAATTTAATTTTCTTTATTGTAACCTAAAACCCTGGTTTTATTAAGTATGGTTATCTTTTGCACTTGTTTTTCTTTTTTCTTTATTTTAAAATATTTTTCCATGTTTCTATGATGCATTTTCTTTCCCTCCCCTTTTTTTCCCCCCTCCTAGAGCCAACAAGTAATTCCACTGGGTTGTGCACTTGTTTTTCTTATCAATTTACATACTAGACCTCACTGAATTAGAAAGTCACAAATGAGCATCATCTATGCTGTATTGGGTTTTTATTTATTTTGTTAAACATTTCTCAGTTATGTTTTCATCCAGTTCTGGCAGGCCATGTGCTTGACACCCATGGAGTGTTTGGTCTGTCCTGTCTTCTCTCAAGTCACATTGCCAACCCACCATCTCTTTTGGTAGCTCATTTGTCTGATTTACTTCCATCATGTTATTTCTAGAGAGAGGACACCTCCCTTCACTAATTACTATTTAAGTGGAAAATAATGGCTTATTTATAATTACAGATTGATAAGTTGCATTTGTTGGTGAAAGTTTGTCTGTTTTTTTGCAAAGGCATTTTTTGTTATTGTCGAATTGTTCAGGCATATCTGACTCTTCCTGACCCTGTTTGGGGTTTTCTTGGCAAAGATCCTGGAGTGGTTTACCTTTGCCTTCCCCAGCTCGTTTTACAGATGACAAAACTGAGGCAAACATTGCTAAGTGACTTGTCCAGGGTCACACAGTAAGCGTTTGAGGGCAGCTTCGAATTCAGCAAAATGAATCTTCCTGATCCCAAGTTCAGTGCTCTCTGCACTTTGCACTGTGCCAACAAACTACCAGAGCGTGGGAGTAGCATAATATAGTAGAATTGAGCACAGAAGTCAGAAGGCCTAGATTTGATATTGAGCAGATCTATAAATCTAGTATCTCTTAGTTTAATCAATCAAGAAGCATTTATTAAGCACCTACTACATGCCCAACATTGTGCTAATCACTGGGTATGCAAATGCCAAAATTAAATAGTTCTTGCCCTCAAGGAATTTATAATTTAAATATAGAAAACAGCACGTACATATATTGGTAAATTCAGAATATGTGTGCAAAATAAGTACAAGAGAATTTGTGACAGGAAGGTACTAATAATTAGGAGGGATCAGGAACAACCTTCTGTAGAAGCTGGTACTTGAGGAAAGAATGCATTCCATGAATGAGGGACAGCTAGTACAAAGCCTTAGAGACAGAAATGGGTCATTATGTTTGAGGAATGGCAAGGAGACCTGCTAATTGGCACAGTGGATAGAGCACCACACCTGGAGTCAAGAATTCTATAAGTTCAAATCTGACCCCTCAGAAACTTACTAGCTATGTGGCTCTGGGTAAGTCACTTTACCTTTTTTTGCCTCAGTTTCCTCATCTCTCAAATGATCTAGAGAAGGAAATAGCAAACTACTCCAGTATCTCTGCCAAGAAAACCCCAAATGGGGTCACAAGTTGGACATGACTGGATAACAAAGTAGGCCATTGTGACTGGGCTTCAGAGAGCATGGAGGGGAGTAATGTGAAAAAAAGACTGGGGGGGGGGTCTCTGTAGGCAGGGAAGATGACCTAGAAAAGACTTGGGTAAGGCCTCTCTTAATTTTAAGGTGGAGGGATTGTGGGGAGGATGAAGATAAATTTAGGAATTTCTTAATCTGGGAGTGAAACTCTTATGGATGATGGCAATGTAAAGGTGTCATCATAACTTGGTGTAGCCGAGTAGAGGTAATGGAAATGGATTAGATTGAGATAGATGGGACATTTGAGAAAACTGAACGGATATGTTGAAACTCCCCATGAGGACAGAATTTGGGTTAGAGTAGAGGCTCTAAACTCATTGAGAAAGACTGGAGATTATCCTAGGAGACAGTGGATAAAAGCCACCATTCTCTGGATTGGATGATAGATTTGGATAGGGTACAGCATGCAGTATAAAGGATGGCCTATGACACCGTGTCATCTGAGTCTCTAAGAGGAACAGAAAATAAAAAGAGGATGAGGGAACAAAAATTGGTTTATTGCAAAATGGGAGTTCTGTAGAATATAATGGAAGGGGTAAGCATATAGGGAGCATCTGTGGGAGTAGGTACATATGATGGGAGAGAGGACAGCAAGGTTTAGGGAGGCAGGATTAGCTCTTTGGCAGTCCCCCAGAGTTTGGGAAAATAAGAAAGACTGGGAGTTGGTTAGCCTTTATGGAATAAGCCCAGGCTCATATCAGTGGATAAAAGGAGGCAGGGCCTAGATAAGGCCTTTTCTAATTTGTAAGGAAGAGGAAAAACTTTGAGAAGAAAAGATAGCCTCAGTTGCAGTTCCAATAAAATAAGCATAGTTATGTTTTCTTCTCAGTATCCTCCACAATAGCAGATCAAAAATTATTTGAGTTTTTTTAATCCCTCCCCCAAAAAGGGAATTTATTTTTAATCCTCTAATCTCACTAGATGTAGCTTTTGGTGCATGGACCTTGTCTAGTCTCTGGGTATCAAACTGGGCCCTTATGAGCCAAACGAGGCCTGCCTGACTGCCTTCTGACCTGCTTGATATTTTTAGCAAAGGAATTTTTGCTTAAGGAACTAACACTTATAAGAGGCAGCATGATGTATTGCTTCTCAAAGTTTGATCTGCAGACCCCTGGAGGTACCAGAGATTCTTCAAGGGGGATCATGAGTTTGAAACTATTTTCATAATAATACTAAGACATTACTTGCCTATTAAAATACTCCTCTCTTTTCCAGCTACATTATCTGTGTGAAGCCAGATTTTCTTCATATATTTAAACCAAAGCACCACAGCAACACATTGATGGTAGAAAAGATATGAATACAGCTGTCTTTTTTAATCCAGATATTAAAGAGGTTTGCAAAAATATGTAAAATGGTACCATTCTTCCCATTAATTATTTTTGTTTTAGAAATATGTTTTTATTCAATTACCATGTAATAGGCATGTTACTGTTCTTTTCAAATGAATTAAGAAACAAATATTACAAAATTGTATCAGTTTTAATTTCAAATGCAATAAATGGCCATAGATAGGAAAAATATAGACGAAAGCTCTTTGGGGTCCTCAATAAATTTTTAAGAGTATAAAATGGAACTAGAACCAAGATGATGGAGTTCAGACAGCAACCTAGCTGAACTCTCCCAACATTCCCCTTCAAGTAACTTTCAAGTAACTCCTCAAATCAAATTTTGGAGCAACAGGCCCAACAAAAAGTCTTGAGTGAGACATTTTTCCAGCCCAAGACAACTTAAGAGGTTCCACTGTATATGACAGTGGCCTGTGGGATTAGCCCAGGGCAAGACAGAAACACCAGGGGAAGATTATGGAGATGACTACAGCAGTAGCTCAGAGATGATAAGGATCTCAGGCATCTAGTCAGAAAGAAATTTCATAGGATTCTTTGCTGACACTAGGTACAACTGGTGTTGATTGGCAACTTTATTTTTCCACATTATTTTATTTATTTATTCTTTAGAGTATTTTTCCATGGTTGCATGATTCATGTTCTCTTCCTCCCCCCTCCTTGAGCTGACAAGCAATTCTACTGCTTTATACATGTCTTATTACTCAAAACCTATTTCCATATTAGTCATATTTGTAATAATCTTTGAAAACCACAAGCCCAAATCATAAACCCATAAAACCAAGTGAAAAATCATGTTTTCCTTCTGTATTTCTACTCCCATAGGCCTTTCTCTAGATGTGGATAGCATTCTTTTTCGTAAGTTTCACAGGATTGTTCTGGATCATTGCATTGCTATTAGTAGTAGAGATTGTTACATTTGATCATCCCACAATGTTTCAGTCCCTGTGTACAGTGTTGTCCTGGTTCTGTTCATTTCACTCTGCATCAGCTCATGGGAAATCTTTCCAATTCATATAGAAATCAAGCAGTTCACCATTCCTTATAGCATAGTATTCCATATACCACAATTTGTTCAGCCTTTCCTCAATCGAGGGATACCACCTTGTTTTCCAATTTTTTGCCACCTCAAAAAGTGTGGCTATAAATATTTTTGTACAAACTTTTTTTTTTATCTCTTTGGGATACAAATCCAGTAGTGATATAGGTGGATCAAGGGGCATGCAATCTTTTTATAGCCCTTTGGGCATAATTCCAGGTTGCCTTCCAGAATGGTTGGCTCAATTCACAATTCCACCAGCAATGCATTAGTGTTTGATTGGTAACTTTATTGCCATACTCAGTTCTGGGTCACAGTTCTAAGGAGGAGAGGAACACTTATGGTTGGTCACAAAGAAATAGGGACTGAGTTGCAATTTCAAGGCCAAGAGGAGCACTAGCACTTGTAGGAGAACAGGGGCTCTTCTGCCATGAAGACTAGTACACAGAGGAGCACCAAATACTAATTGATCTTAAGCCCAACAAGAATTCCTGGAAGAGTTAAAGAAAGAGATAAAAGTGAGGAAAAACTGGGAAAAGAAATTAGAATGATATACGAAAATTATGAAAAGAGAATTAACTTAGTAAAGGAGGCACAAAAAATTTACATAAGAAAATAACATCTTAAGAAACAGAATTGTTCTAATTGTAAAAGAGGCCCAAAAATTCACTGAAGAAAATAATTTCTTAGAATTGGGTGAGTGAAAGCTACCTGAATATTATCAACCTCCCTCCCACCCCACAAAAAAAGAGAATCTAGTTATATTTCAAAAAATTAACAAGGAAAACGGCCTTGATATCTTAGATACAGAAGGCAAAATAGCAATTGAAAGAGTTCCACAATCACTTTCTAAAAGAAACGAAAAGAAACTAAATGAAACTCCCAAGAACATAATTACCAAATTAAAGGACTCCTAGGTAGAGAAGAAAATATTGCAAACATCCAAAAACAATTCATGGAGCCACAGTCAGGATCATGAAAGATTTAGCAGCTTCCACAAAAAAAGAATGAAAGGACTAGAACAGTGATGGGCAAACTACAGCCTGCAGGTTTGTTGTTGTCCCCTGAAATGTTCTATGTGGCTTCAACATTATTCCTAATCTGACGAATACAATGAGTAGGATACAATACAATGAAACCTCGAAAGAGTTGCCTTAGAAACAGACTGACAGATGAGCATTTCCTTTTGCCCCCTCTTTAAAAAGTTTGCCCATCACTGGTCTAGAATATTCCAGAAGGCAAAGGAACTAGGAATCTAATCAAGAATAACCTCAGCAAAACTGAGTATAATCCTTCAGGAGGAAAAATTGGATATTTAATGAAATTGAGGACTTTCAAGAATTCCTGCTAACAAGGCCAGAAATGAATAGAAAATTTTGCTTTCACATACTGAACTCAAGAGAATCATAAAAAGATAATCACAAAAGAGTAATCATAAAGGATTCAATAAAGCCAAATTGTTTATATTCCTATATGGGAAGAGGATAAATGTAGCTTTTAAAAATTTTATAATTATTAGGGAAGTTGGAGCCTACATAGTCAAGGCATGAATGTAATTTAATTATGTTGGAATGATCTTTGCAAAAAGAAAATGAGTGAGAAAGAGGAATTTACTGAGAGATAAAATGAAGAAAATAATTCTCACATAAAAGAAGCACACAAGGAAGAGTTTTTATAATGTAAGGAGGAAATGGGGGGTTACTTTCCTCTGGATACTCTTCAGTTTACTGATGAATCCAGGCTCTCTCGTTCTACCAATGTGTCTCAATCTTTTTGGTCTAAGGCAGGGGTCGGCAACCTTTTTGGCCGTGAGAGCCATAAACACCACATTTTTTAAAATGTAATTTCGTGAGAGCCGTACAGTGCTCACAGTGCGCGCTCCTGTAACAGCACCTGAAAAAAAATTGACTTTGTGGCTCCTGCAGAAAGAGCCGCATCTTGGCCCTCAAAAGAACCAAATATGGCTCAAGAGGCATACGTTGCCGACCCCTGGTCTAAGGACTCCTTTATACTCTTCCTCTTTTAATTTATTGCTTTTTAAAGAATAAATTTACTCTTTTATTTTTGTCATTCCTTTTCTTTTTAATTTTGTGTTCCAAATTCTCTTCCTCCCTTCCACCCCTTTTCCACTCACGGAGAAAGCAAGAAAATATCAATTATATTTCTCATCAGAATTGTTTATAAAAATCTATCTTACCCAATGGAGAAATAGGAGGGGAAGAGGATAAGAGATATTGGGGTTGAATGATAAAAGGGAAGGCAAATTAAGACAGTGATCTGGAGGAAAACAAGATTTTTGAGGAGGGACATGATAAAAAGAAAAGGATAAACAGTAGAAAATAGGATGGAGGGAAGTACACAGTAATCATAACTATGAATGTGAATGGGGTGAGCTCACCCATAAAGGAGAAGCACATAGCAGAATTAATCAAACAATTGGGGAAACTACATTTTGCAAAAAGGTATCTTAGTGTATCAATATCAAAAAATTTTATAGCCAGTTTCCCTGATTTCTCATTTACCTAAGCCTCATTTCTCATATATCTAGGAAACAATAATATTTCTAAAAACAAGAGCTATTCCCCAATCGATAAATGGTCAAAGGACATGAATCCATAGTTTTCAGAAGAATAAAACAAAGCTATGTAGAGTCATATCTTTTAAATGATCAAAATCACTTGATTACAGAAAGGCAAGTTAAGACAACTCTTGAGTACTGACTCATACCTATCAAAAAATGACAAATGCTGGAGTGGATGAGAGAAAATAGGCATACTAATAAACTGTTGGCAGAGTTATAAATTGCTCCAGATTTTTTGGAGAACAATTTGGGACTATCCCCAAAGGGCAATAAAATTGTGCATTTTTAGTCCAACAATATCAAAGGAAAAGGACCTATATGTACAAAATATTTATAGTTCTCTTTTTGTCATGGCAAAGAATTAGAATTTGAGGGTATAATCATAAATTGTGCAATGGCTGAACAAGCTGTAGCATATGATTGTAATGGAATACTCTTGTGCTATAAGAAGTAACAAGGGTAGTGGTTTCAGAAAAAAACCATGGGAAGACCTTTATGAACTGATGTAGGAAGTGAAGTGAAAAGAACCAGGAGAATATTGTACATATTAACAGCAGTATTGTAATGATGATCAACTATAAAAGACTTGGCTACTTTGATCATTACAGTAATCCAAGTTAATTCCAAAGAACTCATGATGAAAAAATGCTCTCCATTTCCAGAGATGATGAACTTTCAAGTACAAAATAAAGTATAATTATTTTCTCACTTCTTTTTTGGTTATATGTCTAATATAGAAATGTTTTGCATGATTTCATAGGTATAATTGATTTTCTTGCTTTCTTAGTGAATGGAAAAGGGGGAGGAGAGAATTTAGAACTCAAAATTTAAAAAGAAAAGAATTATAAAAAGATTTTAAGTTTATTTTTTAAAAAGCAATAAATTAAAAGGGGAGAAGAGTGTAAAGAGCTCCTTGAACCAAAAAGTTTGAGAACCACTAGTAGAACAAAGGAGCCTATGTTCATTAGTAAACTGAAGAGTATCCAAAGGAGAGCAACCAGGATGGGAAAGGGTCTTAAGTATATATCATGAGAATTATTTTAAGGAACTGGAGATGTTTGTTTTTAATAATATTTTATTGTTTTCCTCAATTATATGAAAAAGTTTAATTTTCAGGGTTTTTTTTTTAAGTTAAATTCTCATTCTTCTTCCCTCTCTCCCAGAGATGATGAGCAATCTTTTATAAATTTTATATGTGAAATAGTATAGTATCTCTCCGTATTAGTTATTTTGTGAAACAGAATTCAAACAAAAGAAAAGTGAAGAAATAATGTAAAATATAGTGTGTCTCTATCTGCATTAAGACTTAATCAGTTCTTTCACTGGAGGCAGATGGTGTTTTTCTTCATGAGTCCCTGAGAATTGTCCTGGATCATTATATTGCTAAAAATAGTTATATTCATCGTACAATATTGCTGTTACTATGTACAGTGTCCTCCTAGTTCTGCTGACTTCACTTTGCATTGATACATGTAGGTCTTTCCAGGATTTTCTGAAATCATTCTCATCATTTCTTAGAGCACAGAAGTATTCCATTACAATTATATAACATGTGTTCAGCCATTCCCCAATTGATGGCTATCCCCTCAATTCTAATTCTTTGCCACCACAAAAAGAGATTAGATTTATTCTGTTTGGCCTCACAGAGTCAAAACTAAGAGCCCTGGCTAGAAATTGCAGAGAAAAATTAAAATTGTCCTAAAGAGGAATGGGCAAGAGATAGTAGGTTTCCCTTCAGGCAGTGGGTAGATGACTGTATATTGGTTATGTTAAAATAGGGACTCTTTTTGTCTAGGCATTTGACTTGTCCCGACTTCCCTTCCAGTTCTCAAATTCTGTCATTGCTGTGAAATTCCACCATTGATGGTCCTCTACTAGTTGTATGATTATGGGAAAGTCATATAATCTTTCTGAGTCTCACAGTTGTCTAAAAACTAAATTGCAAATGGGTTGCAATCTGCTTTGATGTGGAGAGGTTTCTTCCACTGAAACCTCAAATTGAACATTGTTGTATTATAGTTAGGATCCATTGAAGTCAGCAGGATCTAACCATCTGTTACTGCTATATAACATACTGCCTTCAAATATAGTAGATTTGGGTCATAGTAATTATAACTAAAGTTAAATGTAATTCGTTAAATTCGTGGAGCCTGCATACAGGTGGACTACTGATTGAGTGACGCAATTTTTTTTTAAATCAGATGCCACATAGACCTAATTTCAGAGCCTTCCTTTGACACTTTGACACTAGACATGATCACTGGCAAATCATTTATCGGTCTCATTTTCCTCATCTGTAAAATGGAAATATTTTAACACTTCATTGGTAGATGAGGATCAAATCTGCATAAAGCACTTTGAACAGCTTTGAAGATGTTGTCCCAAAGCTATTTAAAGCTTGAGAAGAGTTTTTTAAGTTTACAACTGCACTAAGATTTTTGGAACAACCTGAATAAATTTAAGCTATTGTCATTATTATTGATAGTCTCACTTTTTAAGTAGTTTTGTGTCATCAGCAGTTTCTGCTTCTTCCAAAGATTTCGTTTTATCACCATCATCAATTTCTGAAAGTTACAGATCTATCCAGATTGAGACATACTTTTTTTCTGTTCCGTTATGCATTTCTTTTTTCATTTCAAAATCCAGACCCTATTTCTCTGACATGCATTAGAAGATAAAGAAGCCTAAAACTGGTGAAAAGAAAAAAAGAAGCCAGCTGCTCTGTTTGGTAAATGCCTGGCCACCATTCTGCTGCAAAGAGGTGTTTGGCAGAATCCCAGAATGCTTTCTGAGACTGAAGAACCTTGTGTCTCTTGCATTGAAAAGTGCCTTCCTAACACCATGTCCTTATCATGCCACTCATTTTGTAATCAAGGACAGCAGCGGCACTGTCATCACTTACAATTTCTGCCTTTGACTAAATGGATATTGCTGCCAGTCAAGGGGACAGGAACATAGCCACCAGCCTTCAAATTAGAAGTGATGGAGAGAACAAGCCTGTGAGCTAAAAATCGTACATCTCTCCTCTTTTGTAAATCTGGTGTTGCTCTATGGAGATGAAAGTGAATCTTGCTTTTAGACTTTGGAGTTTGGTTCTGCTCACCCTCATTCTGTAGCTATTTTAATGGTCTGATCTGATTGCTTTCTCTAAGGATTGTATTGTAAAGATGTTGGAATATGGGGTTAAGCAGTAACACATCTAATCCTAAACATTAGATTCGTTATTGTAAAAGCAATTTGGGAACTGGAGACCACCCTCCTCTTACTCCTAACAAAGGAATACAGAAACAAAATGAGGGGCGGGGGAAGGCGTTGGGGGGAATCTGGTTTTTACGTTTTTCCTTTCTCCCCTTTGATTTAGCATCTTGCTTCTCTTGTAAGAAGCCAGGTTTGGGGAAAGCAATCTGCTTTAGGCTAGATTGGAAAGCTTCTTTCTCCACCTTCTTAAACTCACCCCACCTCCACCCCCACCCCCACCATCACCTTTTTGGAACATAGCCAGAGAGCTTGGTCAATAACCAGGGGGCTCTGCCTCGCTTCTAGTCTGCTATTGAAAGATAGGGCCCCTTGTTGATCTCATGGGCAAGAGGGTGAGCAGCTCTGAAGTGATCTGACCCAGAAGGAGCACCTAAAGCATACCTTCTTTTTCCCAGCCTCCCACTACAAGAGGTGGGATCAGCCATTTATATTCCCAACACATAGTTTTGTTTTGTTCAGTTGTGACCGACTTTCTTTGTAACCCCATTTGGGGTTTTCTTGGCAAAGATACTGGAGTGGTTTGCCATTTCTTTCTCCAGCTGATTTTACAGATGAGGAAACTGAGGCATAGTTTAATTATTACACCCAAATGTGTTTGGGATTTGTGCAATTCATGTAGCAGAAATCACCAGAGGAGGTTTTGAGTTTTTTACAAAATGAATGCCTATGGCTATGGATAATAGAATTTTCTGGCACCAAAAATGTGTACATTTAGGTTTGCTTTTCTTTTTTAAGTAATACCACGTGGATTTGAATAGACTTTTGATTTTCCCCTAGATCTAACTCATACTTCACTTGAGTGAGGCCTCTAATTATGTTCTTACAAAAGAGCAGTAAAAAGGCAACAAAGGCAGAGAACAATAGTGAAAAAAAGAATGAAATACTTTTATTTGGATGAAAAGAAATAACCTCCTTGCAAAAAAAAATACCCTTTCTCATTATATAGATATATAGATATATTACAGTAATTTGGATAATTTTATTTTAACATATCCCTATATAAGTTCTTTTCATATGAGATTTCATTTTCATTTTAGGGATGGATGGAAGTGCTCTTAAATATTTAGTTCAGAAGTTCTTAAGCATTTTTGTGTTATGAACCCTTTTAGAAGTCTGGGACACTCCCTTTTCAATAGAATGTTTTAAACATGTAAAATAAAATAGGATTACAAAGGAAGCCAATTACATTGAAATACAGTTCTTAAAATAATTTTTAAGTTTATAGACTACCTCTACAGATCCCCTTGGGGGGTCCACATGCTCCAAATTTCTTTGAGTAGTATAGGATAAGAAATTGGTTCTCCTACATGGTGAACCCCCAAGTGGTTGCCTGTCTTGCATGCTCCCAGTATCTGCCATCTGTCACCTCCCACCCTAAATGGTATGGTCTCTCACACTTTTCTCTTCTTCCTTCCCTGCCCCCCAGGTGTCAGGCACCACACTAAAGATGAAGGTGAACCTGGAGCAGCACTTGGCGCGGCTCAGTGAGATCTTTGCCACCCGGGGTGACTACATCCAGACGTTGAAGTTCGTGCAGCAGATGTCAGGCAACATCATCCTGCAGCTCTCAGGTCTGCCTGTGTGGAGGGATGTCAGCACGGATCTGACAGAGGTGGCCAACAAGACCACCTACGTGGAATATTACAGGTGAGAGAAGAGGCGGTGGACAGGGAACTGTAGGCAGAACTCTGGACTCCTCTCAAGTCTGTATCCTGAATTCCAGGCAGACATCCAGAAAAGTTAATAAGTAGATGACTGTCAGTGGTGACAACTTGGGTACCTCCTAGAGGGGTATAAACAAGCTTCCTGCCCCCCTCATGGTATTTATAAAAGTTTAAGACACCTATGGGAATAACGTGGGGGCAAAAAGAATTAAATGCATTTAACAAGCACTTTTTTTATATAATTCACACCAACTATTGTGCTGTACTCTGTTGGTTGGAACTGCTAATAGATAGGAAAGGTAGGGGGCAGCTAGGAACGTGGCTGAATAGATTGAGAGCCAAACCTAGAGTTGGGAGATCCTTGGGTTCAAATCTGGCCTCAGACACTTCCTAGCTGTGTGACCCTGGGCAAGTATTGATTCTAAGACAGAAAGTAAGGGTTATTTTTTAAAAAAAGAAAAGAAGGGAAGGGTAACTTAACTTAGGGGCCAGGACATGTTGATAAATATTTAACATTCAGATCCCCTAGCCCCCAAACAGTGCCAAATTTGAGCGAGCTTTAGCACAGCACTGTCCCCTTCTCTCCACTCATATAGCCACCCTAGTTTAGGCTCTCATCACCCTTTAGACCTGAACTATTTCAGTAGCCTCCTGCTGACTTTCCTTGCCTCCAGGCATTCCGCTCACCATTTTATATGCCCAAATAAGGATTTCAGGGAAGGCTACATAGATGATTTGAAATTTGAACTGGACCATGAATAATGAATAGAATCTCAGCAGGTAAGGGAGAGGTGGAGTATATAAAATAGCACTGTGGCTTGGAGTACAAGGAACTATGAGATAAGCCTGAAAAAAGTAAGGTGAGAGCCTAAATGGAGAGGGTCTTGAATGCCAGGGCAAAGATTTTGGTCCCAGGCTCTTCACTGGCACCTTGTTGCCTAATGAATAATCAGTGCTGTTCTAGAAAGGTTAATCTGGTAACCCTGGATAGGATGAAGTTGTTGAATGAATACACAAATAGGATTAAGTATTTATATGCTGGACTTAGGGTTGAGGAGGGCAGTGGGGGCAGGACTCCATGATAGCCTTGAGAAGGTGTGGTTGACAGGCAGAAGGTAGCTGAGGGAGGTGGCAGAATCGCCATCTAGATGTAACCTTCCCTGTGACTACCAAGTACCCAATCCCAGAGACTCTCTTAAGCACTATTCTGCCATAATCCTGCCTATAAAGAGCCCCGAGTTATAATTCTTTCTTTTCCTCTCAAGGTTTCTTATGGTTGATTCAGAAAAGCCTTTGATATTTAAAACATCTCTCCAGACTGGTAAATAGCTTCCAGTGTCCATCCTCAGCCCTGTGAAAGCCTTGGCTCCCAGGAAGATGTGTGCTCTGTCTCTGTCTGGTGCTGAGATAAATGTGGCTAGTGTAGCATTTTTGTAGCTCAGCACATGCCTTGATCATGGACTAGAGAGCCAACTTCTTGAGAGCTTACATTTTAGGCTTTGTATATAGTGCTTGGCACTTAATAAATGCTTGTTGAGTTGGATTGAATTGAATTGAAAGAAATTATTTCTATGCTTGGGAAATTTTCTCAGCATAGCAGGAGGACAAGACATATATTTGTCATTGTTCAGTCATTTTTCAGTCATGTTAGATTCTTCATGATCCCATTTAGGGTTTCTTGGCAAAGATACTGGAGTGGTTTTCCATTTCCTTCTCCAAATAATTTTATAGATGAGGAAACTGAGGCAAAGAGGGCTGCCCACAGTTGCACAGCTAGTAAGTGTCCAAGACTGGATTCAAACACACAGTAAGGGCCATGTAACAGGACTAAGTAAACAAGGACTTAACTAGAAAGAGCTGTACAAATATACTCTCATCTCTTCTTCTTCTTGTGCTTGAAAGCTCTTCACACTAATGGTCTGAAGGCATTTGCTGCTAACATTTTAGAGTTAACCCCAAATTTCTGGATTGGCTACTCCCCCTGCACTCTCTAACTCCAGCCCTGCTAATCCTTCCTATTACCACACCTAAAGAAACCTCTGTACTATAAGGGTGAGTTCAATCAATTCACAAGAACTTTTAAATAGATTTTTACTGATAGTCTTCTGTATCTATAACCCTTCCCTTTCTATAAGGGTGGAAGGAGAGGCAGGAGACAAAATTCAGCGAAGCCAGTCAACAGAACACAAAAACTTCAGTTTGTGTGTGTGTGGTGGCTGTTCTTTCCCTTTACATTGTAGTCACTATAATATATTGCTTTCCTGGCTTTGCTTACTTCATTTTGCATTAGTTTATATGAGTCTTTCTATGTTTCTCAATATTCATTATACTCATTAGACAAACATTTATTAAGCAGCTGCTGTGTACCAGATACTGTGATAAGTGCCATAGATACATAGACAAAAATGAAACTTGGCCCTTGCCTCATTGATCTTGCAGTCTATGGGCAAAACAACCTGTACAGATGTAGCAGGGATTTAGAGTCAGCTCTTCCATATGCTTTGAATGTGGAGTGGTTCCTCCTCCCTTTGCCTGCTATTGGCTCATCTCTCTTATTCATTCCTATCTCTTCTTCTAATGTAAACAAGGAGTATATTCTGATATTTCCAAGTTAAGTACTAAAATTGCAACATTTCCTTCATTAATTAGCTATGAGATCTCATCCCAGTTTAATATTCTTTTTTTTTTAAGTAGGGAAAAAGTGCTTTCCCCATAATCATTTGCTTCTGTCTGTCTATCTGGCTCTGTCTTTCCAAGATTATTGGCTATTTGGTTGTTCAGTTATTCAGTCTGACCCTTTGTGGCTCCATAAACTATAAAGCATGGCAGGTCTTTCTATCCTCCACTATCTCCTGAGGTCAATCCAAACTCATATTCATTTGCTTTCGGGACATTGTCCTTCCCATCCTCTGTTGTCTTTCGCCTTCAGGCTTCCCCAACATCAGGTTCCTTTCCAGTGAGTCTTGTTTTCTTATTATATGGGCAAAGTATTTAAGCTACATTCTTCAGTATCTTTGATCTTTCCATTATTACTATACTATGTATTAACAGTGTAACAACAAACAAAATATAAGCACTATTTTGGCTTTAACTCTCTTTACACCTACTTCTACCTAATTCTGAAAACACATTCCATTCAATCCTCTCAGGATAAGTCTTTTCTCAGAAATTCTTTCGATGGCTTCAGTGCAGTCCTCTCAGGAAATTAGTTCTCTTAATCCTTTTCTTCTATCCTCTCTTCAGCCCTCCCAATTAACAGTGTCTCCAGACCATCAGTTAAGTTTTCAGTCTCCTTATAGACTCTTCATAAAAATGACAGTTCAGCTGTTGACAGTTGAATGACAGTTGAGCTGTCATTCCAAGATTCCATTGCTTCTCAAAGATGCAGTGACAATACCTATAGTATTTAGGGCAATATTTTGAGAAGAATCTAGTGTTATATTTCTCCTCATAGTCAAAATTTCCAGTTCCTGAAAATGATTTAGAATCCAAATTAATTTTATATACAGGGGCAGCTAGTAACTCAGTGGATAGAGAGCCAGGCCAAGAGTCAAGAGAACCTGTGTTCAAATCTGGCCTCAGAAATCAGGCAAGTCGCTTAACCCCATTTGCCTAGTCCTTGCTGCTCTCCTGTCTTAGAACTGATACTAAGAAAGAAAGCAAATGTTTAAAAAATAATAATATAACACACATATCATAATTCGAAACAATATTTGAAAGGCTGCTTCAAGTAACAGTGGTACCTGGCACATAGTAGACATGTCATAAATGTTCATTGATTCAAATTGGGAGAAAAAAATATGCTAGCCATTACAGTGATGATAATAATAGCTATACATAACAATACATTTATACAACTGCATATACATTTATCAGAAATCATTTGTTGTTCAGTTATGTCCAACTCATAACCCTATTTGGGGATTTCTTGGCAAAAATACTGAAGAGGTTTACCATTTCCTCCTTCAGCTCATTTAACAAATGAGAAAACTTAACCCCAGTTGCCTAGCCCTTGTGCTATTTTGTCTTAGAATAGACAGAAGGTAAGGGTTGGGCTTTTTTTTCTTTTAAACAAAACAAAACCAATTCATTACATCTAGTTAACCATTATAATTTAGTTTAATGGTACATTGAATTGTATTCTGATTCTTTTGGGACCTGTTGATCTACATCTGTAGCTAAGATGGTTGGTGTTAGAAGCTCACTACCAGCATTTCTAAACTCTTAGGCTCCTTTGGAGAGAACTTTAGAGGAGAGATTCTAGGTTCTGTGTCTAGCTTCAGTTCTCCCCACTTATCCAAACTGGGATCTTTCTCAGACCTAGGCAGAGTATTTGAATTTCTCTATTTAGTGTCTTACTTTCCCCTAAGCAGGACCTTTCTCAGGAACACTCTGTGCTGAATGGACTGGAAGCGGAGATTTACCATTCTTAAAATGACATTTTAAAGTAGCAGTTTTCTTTGGAACAACTTTTTAAAAAAAAACTAACCATATCATCTGTCTTAGAATTGATATAGAGTATCAGTTTCAAGGCCCAAGAACAGGAAGGACTAGGCAATTGGGGTTAAGTGATTTGCCCAAGATCTCATAGCTAGGAAGTTTCTGAGGTCACATTTGAACCCAGGATCTCCTGCCTCTAAGTCTGGATTTCCATCCACTGAAGTACTAGCTTCCCCAAGGAGCACCTTATTTAATAGTTCTTTCGTATCAAGATGTGCTTATCAGCTATATTTAGCTGTTTCTGTGTATCTAAAATATAAAAAGTGTGATTTATTGTATTCACAGGGACAATGCCTAGCACATAGAAGGTACTTAATAAATGCCCATTGATTGATTATTATAGATTATTGATGGATTGATTCAGGCCTTTCTCTACCTTGCTTTCCAATTTCTTCTTCAGCTGGGATGATACATGTTTATTCTTTTCTGTGTGATTCTCAAGGTTCATCTGAGCAGCAGTGTTTTTCAAAAAAATGTTGTCATCTTGTTTCAGTTCCTGCATCATTTTGTTCCTCAGTACTAGATCCTTGGGCATCTACTTCCTCCAAAGCAAGTACAGTTTATTCTCAGATACATTGGACAAAATATAGCCACATGATCCATATTTGTAGCAGAAAATATTTTCTTCTCTCATTCTATCTTCTTGAATTAAAAAAATTATTCTGAACTTACAAAAGTAAGCATTTCCTTACACATAGAACACACAAAGAAAATACTCTCTAAAACCATGAATCACTATTTAACACCACTTGATTTTTAAAAAGTATATATGATAGAGTCTATATTTTACTTTAAGAAGTGGTCTTCTGAACCCCTTTCTATTGTACTTTTCTTTTTAACCCTTATCTTCTGCCTTAGAATCAATACTATGTATTGGTTCCAAGGCAGAAGAGTGGTGAGGGCTAGGCAATGGAGGTTAGATGACTTGTCCAGGATCACTCGGCTAGGAAGTGTCTGAGGTCAGATTTGAACCCGAGATCTCCCATCTCTAGGCCTGGTTCTCTATCCATGAAGTCACCTAGCTGCCCTTCTATTGTACTTTTTAGAGTGTTTCAATGGCCCTCTTATGGGAGCAGGGAATCATTATTGCTAACTGTTAGTTCTTTGCTTTTATTCCTCCTCTCCCATTTATGACTCCCTCCCTTCCTTCAGGTTGAGAAAGTTTCTTTATGCCAACATTTATTTCCTCCCCAGTATTATCTTCCCACTTAACCTCTCCATTTCCCCACCCTGACTTTAATATATTTCTATACCAAACTTTGTGTGTGCATGTGTTCAACCCTCCTTTGCCCATAAGAGTGTTCTCTGATTGCATCTCTTTTTTCCCCAAGTAATAAGTTTTGATTTATTAATGCAATAACAAATGTGACAAAACTTGTCTAGGTAATGTACCTTTAGACACCTTATAAGCAGCCTCAAACTCTGAAGAAAAAACATGCTGTACCTAGTCAAACCTTATCATAACAGATTCACATAGCTTTGAAAAATTCATATAACCTTAAAATACACAAAAATGGATATAAAACATTTTTACAAGAAAAAATCTCATTAAACCATCAATGTAATAAGTAGCTCCTTCTAAAATCTGTTCCAGACTGAACTAAAATGAGGCACATTGAAAAAAATGACAATTGCATTCACAGTGGTTCAAGAAACAATAGCCCAAATATAATGATACAAAGATGCTATTAATTTCACTGGTAAAAACAATTCCTGCCTACAAGCAAATTTGCAGTTGGGAAAAAGAGGACCATTTTTAAAAATCTCTTTTAAGACGTTTTTCTTAAATCACAATTGCCCTTTTCCTTACCTGGGGGTACAATTTTCTTCTTCGTTTTAAAACTCTTACCTTCTGTCTTAGAATTGATGCTTAGTAAAGTATCAGTTCCAAGGCAAAAGAACAATGAGGGCTAAGCAATTGGGGTTAAGTGACTTGCCCAATACAATTTCCTTTCAAATCTATATATATTTAAAAGATATTAAGCTAGTCTAATTCATGATCTACTTTGTTGAGTAGTTTGTCCATCATTATTTCATGAGGAGTTCAAGGGGGCCCCAAATGTCACTGTTTAGTAAGAAGAATAGCTCTTTGTGCACATGCATGAATTGGAAATTATTGGTCCTATCAACATATACAGCATATCAGAGTATATTGTGACATATTCACCTGTCACTGAACACAGAGGTGCCACAAATCTTGCTGTTTTCAGCTGAGGCAGTGTTTACAAGATAAGAGACACTTGATTGGCATTTGTATGACCTGTTTGTTCAAATTCACATTTGTTTTCTACACCGACTAAACAATATTTGTGAAAGATGCTGAAATGGGAGCAGAAAAAAAAGAGACCCAAGGTCAAAGCATCCTTGTGGTTTTTTTTTTTTAATTTAAAAAAATTGAATTACAGTAGATTTTATTTTTATGAATATTTAGGGATAACAAGAATGCCGAACTCCAAAATAAATGCTTTTTGTTGACCTCCTTTTTCATATTTGGGAACATTTATTGAAAGACTTTTCCTTGCCTGCTCAATTTCCTCACATTTTTTTTCCTCAACTCTATTATAATTTCTTAGTGATTAAATGTGAACATAGGAAGGTCTTCAATGTTAAAGCCATCACTGTTAAAAATCATTTGCAGGTTGGGCATCAGGTAGCACAGAAGATAGAGTGCCAGGCCTGGAGTGCAGGAGGATCTAGGTCTAGATCTGGCATCAAACACTTCCTCAGTGTGTGACCCTGGGCTAATCATTTAACCCCCATTGCCTAGCCCTTGCCTTCTGTCTTAGAGTTATTACTAAAAGAGAAGGAAAGTAAGGGGGTTTTGTTTGTTTGTTTTTTTAATCATCTTTGGGTCTGGAGGAAAACCCTTTAGAAAATGAATCGTGAGTTTTCTCTTCAAAATTGAACTTGTCCTTGATTTTTTTTTTAATTTGAGCAGTAAAATACCAAATACTGTCTTGTATATTTTTCTGCTGATGTGCAGGTTGCTAGATGAAAAGGGTTCAAGTGCCCTCTGCCCCACTCTCAGGCAAATTGGAGTGGGTGGGAGCTCATAGAATGGGATGGAAGGATGATAGTCATGGCACAGGATAATTTTTCCCAAGAGTGGCAGCTACAGTGCAGCACAAAACATGAACATGGGAAGAATGCCAGGCAGCACTTGGCCTCCCAATCCATCAATTCCCTCAGTTTTCTCTTCCTCTAGTTATATCTCCATGATATTTTTGTTTCAAGTTGTAATGAAATGTTGATGAAATCATTCATACTGTTTTCAGGATCCAGGATGCACTGATCTGTCTCTATCTCCTGATTCTTTAGAATTTAACCTTTCTTACACAAACTCTGATTCCTTCTTTGTATACATTTATTACTCATGGATCCAACCAGAGAAAGAAAAAGGGAAAAGAGGAAGGAAAGAAGTTAGGGAGGTTGGAAAGGAAGAAGGAAGGAGGGAAGGAAAGAAGGAAGGAAGAAAGGAAGGAAGGAAGAAAGCAATGAAATGAAGGGAGGGAGAGGTGAAAGAAGGAAAGAAGGGGAGAGGGAAGGGAAGAGGAAGGGAAGGAGGAAGAGAAAGAAGGGAGGGAGGGAAAGGGGCTGAAGCTAGAGAGGTAGGAAGGAAGGAAGGTTAGTTGCTTCTTCACTTGTATTATGCTGGTGGTTTTTTCATCAGACTCTCTTGTGGTCTATTCACTTGGTCTTTTCCCAAATAGGGCAGTTTTGTCTTTAATTCTGTCTTCAAACAAGTATGCCACAAACATGGGATTGAATCAGAGTCACTCTTTTTCTGTGCTTTTCTGGCCCATACATGAAAGAATGGATGTAGACCTAGGTAATATTGAGTCTTCCCCAGGGCAAGCACTGCTGTTCATTCCATTCCACAACCTACATCTATTAACTTTTCAAAATTTGTTCAGGCTGGTATAGCTCAATGTCAGCTGGATGCCATTTTATCTCTAGGCTCTGAATTAGAACATTCTATACTTCTTCCATTCAGACCTCATCTGCTTCCTCAGGCTCTTTTCTCAACTCTGTAGATATCTCTTTAGTTGTATTCAGACAAACTACAAAGTCACCAACCTCTTCCCATGGTATCACACCAACATCAAATCAGAGTCTAGTCCAGATATCTTTCTAGCATTGTGCAAGTCCAAACACAGACTCTCTAAGGCATTCCATTAAGCAATTCATCTTTTCTAACTCAGATGCCTGCTAATTCCAGAGTGATTCCATCACCTTGTTGATAGACTTTCCCAAATTTATTTGCCAGAAGAATATGGTATGTCCCAGAAAAACTTTCTAACTTGAACCCATGATGTCCCTCTGCAATGAAATATCTAATTTCAGCCTGGCCTACTATCATGGCATTCCTATTCAATTCAGAGTATCTAGTCATCCACAAGTGATCCCTCTCTCTTCCTCTTACCCCTTCTCCCCAAAGGAACCTTTGCTTTGGTCCTGAAGAGCTTCAGTTTGACTTAAGAACTCCCCTAAAGTCTCCTTGCTATCAAGCTTTTTGCATTAAGGCCTTCGTTTGGTTTGGTTTTTAAATTCTTCCTTAGTAAGGCATTTGTAAACCAGTTCCCAGGTGTAGGCTCCTACTATTACTTTATTTAACATTTTTACATGATCCAATCAATCAGGAAATTCACAGAACTACCTATGTGGTCTCTCCAGCCCTGACTTTGTATTCCATTAATTCTCTAATATTCAATATTCTTGTAATTTCCTTATTTTTATTTTCTGAGTTCACTCCTAAAATCAGGAGACAACCATGAGTTTACAGTTTAAAATTATCACAATATTTATTAAACATGTCAGCTTCCATTTTAAATAAAATTAATATGAGGGAGGGAGAGCATCTAGGTGGGTCAATGCATAGAGAGCCGGGCCTAGAGATGGAAGGTCCTGGGTTCAAATCTGACCTCAGATACTTCCCAGTTGTGTGACCCTGGGCGAGTCACTTAATCCCCTTTGCCTAGCCCATTCTGCTCTTCTGCCTTAGAACCAAAACACAGATGAGTAATATGGAATTGTGTGACATCTAGGTGGTACAGTGGGTAGAATGCCAGGCTTAAAGTTAGGAAGACTCAGTTTCCTCATCTGTAAAGTGAGCTGGAGAAGGAAATGGCAAAGCACTCCAGTATCTCTGCCAAGAAATCCTCAAATTCTGTCATGAAGAATAATTGAAATGACTCAACAACAAAAACACAGAATTGTACAACAATATGAAGATGGTATTTGTATAATGTAATATTCTAATATTTCCACATTAATGATTAAATTTACAACAGCTCACTTATCTCTGAACTTCCATCCCATTTTATTAAAAATTATTATCTGGTATTATACATATAAGTAAATACAAAACATAGACATAGTAAACATAGAACAGCTTCACAGAATCTCCAGTACAAAGTCTCTGTCGATGCATAGATCTAGATGACTTGCAGTCTGGAACTAATCCTTAAATGTGTTTAAGTTCATAGGGTAAACTCCCCAGTGGCTATCATCTCCAGAATCAAATATAAAATCCTCTGATTGTCTTTCTGAAACCTTAATAACCTGTCCCCTTCCTACCTTTCCAGTGTTAGGCCTCACTCCTTTCCACATACTCTGAAGCCTAGTGACACTGGCTTGCTTGCTGTTCCTCGAATTTTCACTGACTGTTCCCCCTTGAACCCTTCTCATCTCCACCTCCTGACTTCCATGGCTTCCTTCAAGTCTCAGCTAAATTCTCACCTTCCATAAGAAGCCTTTTCCAGGTCCTCATTAATCTTACAGCCTTCTCTCTAAGGCTAACTCCAATTTGTCCTGTCTTCCTTGTACATAGTCATTTGCATGGTTGTCTCTCCCATTAGACTATGACCCCCTTTAGGACAAGGACCATGTTTTTTTTGCCTTTCTTTGTATCTCCACACTTAGCATAGTACCTAGCACATAGTAGATGCTTAATAAATTCTAGCAGACTAACAATAAGATTCCCCATTACCTCCTCTTCCATCACTTGCTTTGCCACCTTTTTGTGGGTGTTACTCTGCTGTGAAGAGTATCTTAGATTAAAAATGTATGAAAAGAGACAGCGAGGTGACTAGATAGTCAGGCCTGCAAATGGGAGGTCCTGGGTTCAAATATGATCTCAGACACCTCCTAGCTGTGTGACCCTGGGCAAGCCACTTAACTAACCCCCATTGCCTAGTCCTTATTGTTGTTCTTCTGCCTTTGAACTGATTCTCAGTATTGATTCTAAGATAGAAGGTAAGGATTAAATAGAATAAAAGTGCAAAAGGCCAAAAGAAGCTGCATTTATATACAAGTTGAATTCTGCTGCATAAATAAAGTGCTTTCCCAGTTTTTCTATGATTTAGTGGCAATCCAGAAGATGAAATAATCCTCTAGTTTAAAGACTATCCTCTTGGGCATGAGAATCTTTTTGTTACCTAAAGTTTCACTGTGGCAAGATTAGACCTGTAGTTTTGTTTGTGTGCTGTTAGGTGCTTAATAGCAGCCTTTTAATAATTGCAGTGATGATGGCTCAGTCTTCACTGAGGATCAGAACATTTGGAGGGAGGTTTATTTCAAAATGAATTTGTTGTGACTCAGCCACACAGACTACAGAGGTGTAGCTAGACAGCAGTCTGTGTGGAAAAGATCTCTGGGTGACGGTGAAGGCCAAATTCATCAGTCAATACTGTGACAAGGTGCTTCAAAAATAAGAATGCAATCCTTGGCTGTCCTAGTAGAAATATAATGTCTGGAATGAGGAAGGTGATGTTCTCTTTTTGGCAACACATTTTTAAAAAATATATTTTATTTTCTCAATTTCATTTAATAACAATTTTAACATTTTCCAAAATTATAAGATCCAAATTAGATCTTTCTCCCTGAGATAATAAGCAATAAGCAATTTGGTCTGAGAATACTCAATAAAACCAAAAACCCCAAGTAAAAACACACAAATGAAAATAAAGTGAAAAATAGTGTGCTTTGATTTGTGTTCAGACTTCAGGAGTTCTTTATCTGGAGGGGGATAGCATTCTTTATCATAAGTCTTTCAGAATTGTTTTGGAATGGGGGCAGGTGGGTAGCTCAGTGGATTGAGAGTCAGGCCTAGAGACAGGAGGCCCTGGGTCCAAATCCAGCCTTAGACACTTCCCAGCTGTGTGACCCTGGGCAAGTCACTTGACCCCCATTGCCCACCCTTACCACTCTTCCACCTAGGAGCCAATACACAGAAGTTAAGGGTTTAAAAAAGAAAAAAAAAGAATTGTTTTGGAATGTGGCAGCTAGGTGGCTAATATTAGACAGAGATCCAGGCCCAGAGACAGAAGGACCTGGATTCAAAACTGGCCTCAGACACTTCCTAGCTGTGTGACACTGGGCAAATCACTTAACCCCCATTGCCCATCCCTTACCACGCATCTGCTTTGGAGCAAATGTTTCATATTTATTCTGATAGAAGGCGGAGCTTTTAAGGAAGAAAGAGGGTGAGGGGAGCATTGTCTTAGATCATTGTATTGATGAGAATAGCTAAGGTTTTCACAGCTGATCACAATATAATATTGTTACTGTGTACAATGTTCTCCTGGTTTTGTTTACATTGCTCTGCATCAGTTCATTTGTCTTTCCAAGTTGCTGTTGATCATTTCTTATAGAGCAACAGTATTTTGTCACAAGCATATACCACAATTTGTTCAGCCATTCACCAATTGATGGACATCCCCTCAATTTCCAATTCTTTGCAACCACAAAAACAGCTACAATAAATATTTTTGTATGAATTTTTGGTCTTTCCCCCTCTTCTGAGGATATAGACCTAGCAGTAATATTACTGGATTAATGTGGATGCAAAGTTTTATGGTCTTTTGGGCATAAATCTAGATTGCCCAACAGAATGATTAGATCAGTGCACAACTCCACTAATAATAATGCATTAGTGTCCAATTCTTGCATTTTATGGATGGCACTGACTGATCCTGATTAGAGGGAATTACTTGAACAAAGACACAAAGAGAAAAATTCAAGCACTATTTGGAGAACAGTTAATGGTTCAGTTTATCTAAAGCACAGGATCACTGACTGGTAATAATAAGAGATAAAGTCGAAAAGGAAAGTTGGGACCAGATTATGAAGGACTTTGAATGAACCAGAACCAATACCCCAAAACTAAGATCATAACTCAAATCCAGTGCCATAAATTCAGTAACCAATGAGGTTTTATTAAATTTACTAGTAATGGAACCCCACCTGCACAGGCAGAGATTCTACTAATGAACAAAAAGACAAAGCTTATATAGGTTTGGATTTAGGTAGGAGATAAATTGTATCTTGGAACTGGACAGGCCTGTTGCTGGGGGCCAGTAAAGGTTCTTCTGGTTAGCTATTTTTTGTAACCCCACCTAATAGATAGGATTGTCCTTGCTTTTTCTTTTTTCTTTCTTTTTTTTAAATCCTTACCTTCTGTCTTAGAATCCACACTGTGTTTCTGTTCCAAGGCAAAAGTGCAATAAGGATGGGCAGCTGGGTAGCTCAGTGGATTGAGAGTCGGGCCTAGAGACAGGAGGTCCTGGGTTCAAATCCAACCTCAGACACTTCGCAGCTGTGTGACCCTGGGCAAATCACTTGACCCCCATTGCCTACCCTTACCACTCTTCCACCTAGGAGCCAATACACAGAAGTTAACGGTTTAAAAATGTTAATTAAAAAAAAGTGCAATAAGGGTTGGCAATGGGGGTCAAGTAGCTTGCCCAGGGTTATATAGCTAAGAAGCGTCTGCATCTAGATTTGAACTCAGGACCTTCCATTTCCAGGCCTGACTTTCTGTCCCCCTAAGGCACCTAGCTGCCCCTATCCTTGCTGTTTTAGTAGCAAAGAAAGTACAATTAGGGTAAAGGACAAGAGGGCACCTAGGTAGTGCCATGGATAGAGCCCAGAGCCTAGAATCAAAAAGATCTGAATTCAAACCCAGCCTCAGATACTTCCTAGCTGTATGAGCCTGGGAAAAATCACTTAATCTGGTTTGCCTCGGTTTCCTTCTCTGTAAAATGAACTAGAGAAGGAAATGACAAACAATTCTAATATCTTTGCTAAGAAAACTGGGCAAGTCACTTAACCCCATTTGCTTCAGTTTCCTCGTCTGCAAAATGAATCTGTGAAGGAAATAGCAAACCACTCCTGTGTCTGCCAAGAAAATCCCAACTGAAGCCATTAAGTCAGATGTAGCAGATGACTAGAGGAACTGCAGACAGAAGCTTTAGCTTTCTCTGCTACCCACAGCTTGTAACTTCTAAATAGGTTACTTTATTTCTTTATTACTTAGTTCCCCCATCTCTTAAGTAGGCATAGGAATAATTATACTTTTTGTATAATATATATTTTGTATATATTATATTATATGTTTATAATATAATAATACAATAAATAATATTTTTAAAACAAGGTTGTTTTGAAGAACATTGTCTTATAAAACCATAACATAACATAGAAGCAGTGATTGTTTTTTTTATTGCCTGGGGGAGGAATGGGGTAAATGAGACAGAGGAATCAGAGAGATGTTCCCCCCACCAGTTCCTTGCACATGGTAAACACTCAGTAAATGTTTATTGAGTAAGCCAACCCAGGGTTATGATAAAAGAAGCATGGGGATTCATTTCAAATATTAGATAAAGAGGGATTATTGTAGATGCCTTTGATCAATCATTAAGTCACCTCTAAAATACAGTGTGCCCAAAGTAGACTATGTAGTAGTCTTCGAGAAGAGAGGGCAGAAAGCAGGGACTGTCCAGTTAAAGGAATTCTTTTCAGGAGATTTGACCTCGAGGCAGACAAGTAGGCATACTAACCCATGCTTCTAGTCCCTGTCCAGAAACAGGCCATAGATACCTTCCCATACTTAGACTCCTCATCTCATTTATTTCCTATCCTGACTGGTCCGCCTCCATTTCAAGGCATGCTGGCCTTTGTTGATGATACCCAACTTGTCGCAAGCAGGGCATGTTTGATACTCATGGTTGGATGGGCTTCACAGTCTGTAGCTACCATGATTTTTTCCTATCGCCTTTTGGGTCACCCACAATTTTGATCTGGTTGTGGGTTATAGCTAAGATTTATTTAACATGGAGCCCTTGGTTAAAATACAACCATCAATAACAGTTTTTCTGTGGGGAAAGCAGTATTTATTTCACAGTGTGAACTTCAAGAAAAAAAATGAGAGTTTCTTATAATCATTTAGACATTCTTCTCATATATATCCAGGAGTTTTGATTTCATCAGCATGAAACTTCGAAACTTCGTCCAGTCAACAAGCATATATTAAGTACTTACTCTTATGTGTTGAGGAGGCAGCTAGATGTCTCAGTCGATAGAGGCTGGGCCTAGAGGCAGGAACTGACTTCGAATGTGGCCTCAGAGTCTTAGTACCTGTGTGATTCTGGACAAGTCACGTAACACCGTTTGCCTCAGTTTCCTCTTCTATAAAATGAGCTGGACAAGGAAATGGCAAGCCACTCCAGTGTCTTTGCTGAGAAAACTCAAATGGAGTCATGAAGAGTCAGACATGCCCGAAACAACTGAAAACAACAACATTAATAAGTTTAGTTGGTCAAGTGATAATAGTGTCAGAGAGTTGCCTGTATGTGACCCAGAGAGCTCTTGATGATATAGCTATTAAGCGACAGAAGCAGGGTTTGAACTCTAATGTTCAGGCTCCTAGCCCAACCTTATCTCTGTTCACATCTCTGTGCCATCTATCTTGCCTTTATAATTGGAATAAAATGTTAGGATGGGGAGGCAGCTGGATAGCTCAGTGGATTGAGAGCCAGGCCTAGGTTCAAATCTGGCCTCAGACACTTCCCAGCTGGGTGACCCTGGGCAAGTCACTTGACCCCCATTGCCTACCCTTACCATTCTTCTGCCTTGGAGCCAATACACAGTATTGACTCCAAGATGGAAGGTTAAGGGTTTTTTAAAAAAAAATGTTAGGATGGTTTTAGATTTTAAAAAAATAATGGAGTATTGTTACTGAGAAACTTTACTCAAACATAAAATCTTGTAAAATGAGTTGGAGGCATTCTAACATGAAACACTGAAAATACAACATTCTCTTAGGGAAGGGAGAAAAACATCCAAGAGATTTTAAAATTGAAGTGTGAAAAACAACATTCCAAAGCAGAAGTGGTGCAGCAGTAGTAGGGCAGAGGTCAGCAATTCTCAGTGTGATCTTGGGACCCTGTGGAATCCCTGAGAACCAATCTGTAGAGTTCATGAGGTCAAAATTATTTTTTCTTTTTAAACTTAGAGGCCTTGGGTTCAAATGCTGTCTCTATAGTTTAATTCCCCCTATAACCTTGAGAAATCTATTAGTTTTTGTTTGTTTTATTTTGTTTACTTCTTTGGGCCTCAGTTTTTCCTCTTTCTGTAAATTTCCAATGATCTCAACAGTCCCTTCTACCTTTGTGTGATAGTGTGAAAAGTATTTCAGGAGAAAAGGAAATCTGTGGGAAACTGAGGTCTTGCTTGAGGGGGTTGGACTTCTTCCCTTCTTTGAAAACACCAGATTTTAATTGCTACTCCAAAATATGAATTACGAATATTTTCTTTCTGTCTCTCTCTTTCATTTATTCAGGGCTCTTAAGATGGCATTTGTGATGGGGACAGCTTCTTCCCTTCCTCTCTATTTTTGTGGTGTCCTTACAGCCCCAGCCCCAGCTCCCTCATACTCCTTGAGTTAAATAAAGCCCAAAACCATTGACAGTAAGGGGATTGAAAAAAATATATTAGATTTTTGCATCTAGGACCTTTAGGGACCTGGAAAATTTTCCTCCCTCTTTTTTCTTGCTCTCATCTTTCTTCTTTTCCTTTCTGCCTTTCCCTTAGCCATTAATTAAATGGCCCTGACCTAGGAAAATTAGGAGATGATATAATTCCTTCATTTTACAGTTGAAGAAATCAAGATGCAAAAAGGTGTTATGATTTGCTTATGGTTCTAGAATGACAGACCAAAGTAGAAGTGACTGATGAGATTAAAGGAGGAGCCTGGTATTGGGCAAAAAGTAGTGAAGTGAAAGGTTGAGCACAAAAGCCAATTTACTTAGAATTTTCTAGAACCTATGTAGCTAGATGATACAGTAGATGAAGCTTAAAGTCAGGAAGCCCTGAGTTCAAATTTGACTTCGGACACTTTATTAGCAATATGGCCCCAAGCATGTGAAGACTTTTCCTAGCAGAATGGGCATACAGGAACAGTCTGTCCTAGTGGCCATGAAGGCAGCTGAAGCAGGCACTGTGGAGCACTTACAGCTTGATCAGACATCTGAGAAACCGAGGTCATCCACTGCATCCTGGGACATCATCAGCCGTCCTGCCCTTTGTCTTGCCACTGGACTCTGATGACTCTATGGAAAATAGTGAGGTTGATGACTTTGTACATTCTGCCTTGCTTAAATCTAATTCATGAGCAAGTTATCACTCTGTGGTGTCACTGGTCCTTTTTGGAATGAAGGATCAATAACAGTGTGGTCCTAGAGAAGTCATCAAACTTCTTGTCTGCCTCAGTTTCCTCATCTGTAGAATGGTGAAAATAGCACCTACCTCCTAGCTTTGTTGTTATGATCAAATGTAATATCTGTAATGCAGTAAGTAGGTACCTAATAATTGCTATTTTAAAAAAAATTAATGTTAAGGTAGGCCTGACCACTGTTCCTTCACTTGTATTTTCCTTTCCTTTAAGAAAGCAAAAGGTTTCTGGCATTTGGAAGGCTCACATGACCCACCTGTGAGCTCTAACACACATACATCACTGATTAGAAAGAGAGGAGACCTGGTAATGTAGTATAATAGATGAACAGCCCAAATTCTGCATTGATACCCATAGAACATTAAAGGGGAAGCTAGGTGGTTCATCAGATTGAGAGCCTGGCCTAGAGAAGGGAGGTCCTGGGCTCAAATCTGGCCTCAGACACTTCCTAGCTCTGTGACCCTGAGCAAGTCCCTTAACCCCCATTACCTAGCCCTTACCACTCTTCTGCCTTGGAACCAAAACAAGGTATTGATTCTAAGATGAAAGGTAAAGGTTTAAAAAAAAAAAAAGACCAAGAGGAAGGTTACAGCCCGATGGCCAGATCCTATTTGGAAGTTTTATGGGAAGGCATAAATATGAGTTTTACAAAATGGTAAGATTGTGATCTGCACCAACAGGGGAAGTATTCACATTGGTGAGAGGTACATTTTGAGCATATTTCTATTTGTGAATGGGGAGAGAAAGGGAAAGACCAAATGGGCAAATGGCCATGCTGGAGGCAAAATCTAAGAACAACATTAGGAATTTTGACTGGAGTCCAGCCTCAGACACTTACTAGGTGGGTGGCCCTGGGCAAATTACTTAATTTCTATCTGCCTCCGTTTTCTCAACTATAGGATGAGGATAATTATAGCCCCTCCATCTCAGGTTGGTTGTTTTGCTCAAACAACATATTTGTAAAATATTTAAAAGCACAGAGTCTGGGACATAGTACTTAATCTATCCTTCCTTCCTCCCTCCATCCTTCTTGTGGAAGAAAAAATTCTGTACTCTGCATTTTACCCAAATTCCAAGAGAATTCTTAAGGTATAAACATTCCTGCTTAGAGAAAGGTTCAAAAGGGCAAAGTTCCATCTGCTAATTGGAATTCTCTGACCCAAGCAATGGCTACTTATATTTTAGAGTGATCTTGAAACAAAAGACAAAATTCCACAGCAAAGTAAATCGAGAGAGGGAGAGACAGAGAGAGAATGTGTTATGTAAACTAGTGGTTCTTGATATTTTTGTTCTTGGTACCCTTTTACAACTCTTAAAAATTAAGGACTCTAAAGAACTTTGGTCTTGTGGGATAAATAGATATTTAGGTATATATGGATATTTACTGTATTAGAAATGTAAATGTCCTAGTATTATCAAAATTATTTTGATCTCATGAAATGGTCTTAGATATTAAGGGTCCTTGGGCTACATATTTTTTATGCTTCTTAATTTTTTTCATTTTTTCCTAAATTTTATTTAATTCATTTAGAATATTTTTCCATGGTTACAAGATTTATATTCTTTCCCTCCCATCCCATAGCCAACATGCAATTCCACTGGGTTTTATACGTGTCATTGATCAGGACCTATTTCCATATTATTGATATTTGCACTAGGGTGATTATTTAGAGCCTATATCCCCAGTCATATCCCCATAGAACCATTTGTTCAAACAGTTGTTTTTCTTCTATGTTTCTACAGTTCTTTCTCTGAATGTGGATAGTGTTCTTTCTCATAAGTCCCTCAGAGTTGTCCTGGATCATTGCATTGCTGCTAGTAGAGAATTCCATTACATTCAGTTGTACCATAGTGTATCAGTCTCTGTGTATAATGTTCTCTTGGTTCTGCTCCTTTCACTCTGCATCAATTCCTGGAAGTCATTCCAGTTTACATGAAATTCCTCCAGTTCTTTATTTCTTTGAGCACAATAGTATTCCATCACCAACAGGTACCACAATTTTTTCAGCCATTCCCCAATTAAAGGGCATCCCCTCATTTTCCAATTTTTTGCCACCACAAAGTACGCGGCTATAAATATTTTTGTACATGTCTTTTTCCTTATGATCTCTTTGGGGTATAAACCCAACAGTGGTATGGCTGGATCAAAGGACAGGCATTCTTTTAGTGCCCTTTGGGTATAATTCCAAATTGCCACTTGGACTACATTTTGAGAACTTCTTGTTTATAGTTTTAAGTTTAATGTTTTTTATTTGTTTAAATGGTACCATGGTAATATTAATGCTAGTGAACTCTTGGATAAAAGTGTCTTCCTTACTTTCTCTAAAACCATTACTAAGGATTTCCTTTAAAATCTGGCTAACGGTGCACAAAAAGATGCTACATTTGGATTAAACAAGAATATATTCTCACCTTTGGTTTGGTCAGCATAAATAAGACAAATTAATAACTCTAGTTTCAGAGAATCAAGGTTTTTCTTTGGATTTTTCCCCCTCCCTAGAATTTATTAAGTTCTGCTGGGAAGCCTAATGAGGTCTTTGATTCAAGTGAAACTAGGTATCTCAGACTTCAGGCCAGTAGTATTACTTTTTTTAAAAAAAAAACATTTATTAACATTCATTTTTAACATGGTTATATGATTCATGCTCCTACTTTCCCCTTCACCCCCCGCACTCCCACCACCCATGGCTGATGCACATTTCCAAGTATTACTTTTTAATATTTTTAAACATAGCTGAGTTCCTTTGTCAATACATAATACATAGATAATTATAAACATAAGATTTATATATGGTCTATATATAACTATATAGTCTTAAGTCCATATATTGCCACATTGCCCAGTTCTAAGGGATGAGGTAGAGTTAATTTCCCAAAGATCTGCCAAGCCTATGTCCTTGGTTAAGCCTCATGGTGATCCATTATGGAGGCTGCCACAGCAGTATAAATAAAGGAAAACAGAGCCAGAGGCAACAGTGCACTAATAAATGACTCTCAAAGGGGAAAAAAGTATCTTTGACACACTGAGTTTTAATCCACATCATTAACATTTCCTCCAACTCTTTTTTAACTAGGCAATCAAGAAAACAACAAATCCTCCATTTTGCAGCATTAGCTTATTTCCAAGGAATAAATGCTCAGACCAAAAATTTAGCTATTGGCCCTCTGAGCTAGTTATAGATGATTCTAGTACATCCTGACCAAAGGAGAGGGGGGAAAAAAGGAAGAATCTAAAATATATCAAGATGGGAAATTCACTAAGTTCAAGGGCATGAGGCTTAAAAGATATTGCCTCCCACCAAGGGTGAGCAGAATGTGCCTTCCCTTGGCTCTGCCCTATTCATATGGTCATCAGTTTTAGAGCCTGAAGGGACCTTAAAGGTCTTCTAGTATAACACACACCCTTCCCCCCAATGATAAGGAAATAGAACTCTAGAGACAAAGTAATTTCCCCAATAATAAATAGCAAATACGGGATCTGAACCCAAGTCTTCCAACTCAGAATTCAGCACCCTTCCTATTCTTTGTCGTGTTCACTTTTCTAGAGCCCCAGCCAAGACAAATGAAAAGGCCCAATCAGCCTTTACGCACCACTTTCCCTCCCCTAAGGCAGGCAAATACCTTGAACAGGCTTCTTAGATCTCATCTTATTTATTCGCTATCTTGAACACTTTATTCAAGTCCACCAATCAATGGACTCCATTTACTACACAAAAAGTGCTGCTAATAGATAATTTGGAATACATGAGGTGTTTCTGTCTTGAGCTCCTTAAACTGCACATTGCAATCACTGGGTCAAAGAATATGAATGTTTCAGTGACTTGGAGCACAGAATTCCAAATCATGTTTCAGAACAGTGTGACCCCCTTGACAGCCCCCTCCCTACCAAGACTATATTTGTATTGCCTGTACTATATTGCCATCTTTCACCATCTTTGCCATTTTGATGGATGGGAAGTGAAGCCTCAGTTATATAAATTTGCATTTCCCTTAAGGGTGATTTAGAACATTTCGCCCCATATCACTAGAGAAAACATCCAAATTGATGAAATCAAAGATACAATTTAGTAAAATCTAATTGACCTATTATATCTTTTGTGACCTCTTCTATTTGTTTAGTTATAAATTCTTAGCACAGTGCCTGGTGCGTAGTAGATTGCTTAATAAATATTTATTAACTGATTGATTGAATTCTCCCTGTTACTATAATCTGAAAGATACTTTCTGTTCTAATTATCTCATGTTTTGTTTTTAGACCCTTCCGTCAGAACTGAAATAAGTATCAGTTCCAAGACAGAAGAGTGGTAAGGGCTAGGCAACTGAGTTTAAGTGACTTGTTAATGGTCATATGGCAAGAAAGTGTCCTCCCAACTCTAGGTCTGGCCTTCTATCCATAGAACCACCTAGCTATCCCACTTACCAGTATTGTTTAGTTATTTTCAGTCCTGTCTCTCTTTATGACCCAATTTGGGATTTTTTTTTTTTTTGGCAAAGATACTGGAATGGTTTGCTGTTTTCTTCTCCAGCTCATTTTGCAGGTTTGGCAAACTGAGGCAAACAGAGTTAAGTGACTTGCCTAGGGTCACACAGCTAGTAGGTGTCTAAGACTAGGTTTGAAATTAGGTCTTCCTGATTCCAGGCCTTGGCATTCTATCTGTTGTGCCACCTAACTGCCCACCAAACCCTAAACTAGTCCTACTGCTTTGCTTTAAGAAGGTCAGAAAGGGAAACTGAGGCCAAGAAAGGAAATAACCTACTCAGAGTTATACAACTAGTCAATTGCGTAGCCAGGACTAACATCCATATCCTCAGATCTTCTGACCCCAGACTTGAGTTCTTCCTACTACACCTTGCTATTGCTTTCAAATTGGAGTTCTTTCCTTCAGAGCCCAAATAGAAACCATGCCCTGGGATTTCTCATCCTCAACAGATTCCATTCACTTAGGACATATTAGTTACTTCACAATTTAAGGGAGGGTCTGTGTTTCCTCAACAATTTAACTATAAATGATGAGTATGTCACTGATAATGAAAGAGATATGGCAGAAAGTGCCCAGGACATTCTTATAGATATAGGCGTTGTCTCCGAATCACCTACTTCTCAGTTCTCTGATCACTACCTCCTTCTTCCTTTCCCAGGTGGCTCTCTTACCTCCTGCTTTTCATCTTGGACCTGGTTATCTGTCTCATCGCCTGCTTGGGATTGGCTAAGCACTCCAAATGTCTCCTAGCTACGTGAGTATCCTTGGCCCCAAGTAGTATCAGAGCCTTTGATGAGGGTGTCCAAAAAAACCCCAAGGAGATAGAAATGCCAAGATATGGTTACCACTTCATAAGCAGAGCCCTGACCTGGCCGTGAGCATTCTTTGGAATGTCTCTCCCAAAGCTGGCTATTTCCTGGCTTACTGCTTAAGCAGAAATTAAGAATAGAATGTTAGAGTTGTCATGGGCCCAAGAAAATCCTCTTGAGTTCAATTGATGGCAGTGACTACTTTGTACCAAACCATAAGAGCAGAAGTCCCAGAATCATCAATTTTGAGCTAGAGGGAGAGGCATCTTAGAGGGTTTAGCCCTTTCAATTTATAGATAAGATAGATAGAGTGACTTGCTGGGAGATCGTGTACATTTTTGATTGCTCTCAGTGGGCTTTGCTCCTATTTTTGTTTTTTTCCCACCCAGGAGAAAAGGTTAATTGGTCCTTTTCCAATTGCTTCTGGGTAGTGGGTCCCCTGTACCTTCTTCACTATATTAAGTAACAGACATGGAATTTGAACCCAAGCCCTCTCATTTCCAATCCACTACTTTTCCCACTATAACATACTGCTTTGACAAAATGCCTGAGTATATGCCCATAGCTAGGCTGTGTCCCAAATCCTGCCATTATTTTGAAGTGTCTTCTACTAAAGAAACATGGCCACAGTTTTTAGTTTCTCTTGGTACCGCTGATACAGGTGCAGTAGTCTGTGGCCACAGACTGATGATCCTTTGTACAGAACCCCAAGAGTAAGAGATCAGAGAGCGGTCAAGCCATCAGAGTAGAAGACTCAAAATCTGAACATCCATAATTCAATAGCAAAATAAAAACCCTCCAAGCCTTTTTGAGGCCCCATCACCCCAGGAGAGGGAACACACTGAGATCTAATTTAGCAATCTGAGACTAATACATGATCTCAAGAGAAGTTAGACCCTTTTCTCTCCCAAGTATAGTGAGTCTTTGGATCCTGGTTTCTCAGCAAGTTCTCTTTCAGACCAGGAAGAAATCATAATTATGTTTTTCTGTTTGTACTGCTTCACGATAGTAGGTCTCTTGTAACCTACCAGCCCACTATAGATTTCCCTATGTCATGGTCACAGTAATAAATGGGTTGACCTGAGTGCTGAGATCTAAAAATTCTCAAGAAACACACAAGAAGCTTCCCTCACCAGAATGAATTAGAGGTAGCAGGGTTCAGCCCTGAGCTTGAAACTGAGGGTTCTGAGTTCCAATCTCAGCTCAGTCTCTTACTATATGATATTGAGCAAGTCACTTACCTCTCTGGGCCTCAATTTCTTCATTTGAATAATGATAGGATTGGACTAGATGGTTTCCAAAGTCCCATCCAGTTCTAGGTCTGAGCTCCTAAAGACGGGTCTAGGAAGAACTTAAATCCGTGACCCTCTACTCCCTTTGTCCATTTCTCTCCCAGGATGCTGTGTTGTGGTGTGCTCACTCTCCTCCTGAGCTGGGCCTCCCTGGCCGTGGACACAGCAGCTGCAGTGGTGAGTCACTGGAGGGGGCAGAGACAGAGAGACGGAGAGACAGAGACAGAGACAGAGAGAGTGTGCGTGCGCACGCATGTGAATGCCTGTCTCCTTGTCATTTACTCTCACCCCTACAGAGCTTAGCAAGCCAGCGTACAAGTAAATCTGATCTCTCTATTTATCAACTAGAAATGGCCTGACAAAGAAAATAGTTTTGTAGTCCAAATTCCCTGCTTCTGAGATTCTTTATTTTTATTATTTTTATTTTAATAAAAAATATCCACATCAGTTTTCTGAAGTTATCTGATCCAAACTGTCTCCCTCCCATCTTCCCTCCCTGCTCCTGGAGCTGGCAAGCAATTCAGTCTGGATTATATATGTATTATCACACAAAACCTATTTCCAATGCTTGTGAGGTTCTAATTGGACCGCTACATATTGGTCTCCCCTGTTTGATCCTAGAATATGAGAGCCAGATGGAACCTTAGAGGTCAGCAACTCAAATCTCTCATTTTACAGATAAGGAAACGGGGGCGCAGCAGCTAGGTGGCTCAGTGGATAGAGAACCAGGTCTAGTGATGGAAGTCCTGGGTTCAAATTTGGCCTTAGACCACTTCCTAGCTGTGTGACACTGGGCAAATTACCTAAGCTCTATTGCCTAGTTTTTATTACTCTTCAGCCGTGGAACCAATACTTAGTATTGATTCTAACATAGAAAGTAATGGTTTAAAAAAAAATAAGGAAACTCAGGCAACTTGCCTAGGTTCACACAGAAAATTATCAACAGATCTGCAATTTGAAACCATGTTTCTTCATTATGTATCTATCCTACACTACCGCCTTATATCAAGAGCTAACAGCTATGGTAAAGGGCAGCCTGACCCTTAAGAATTCATTTGATCCCCTATTGACTAGGTGAAGAGAAGAACCCACAGCTATGTGTGTAGGTGAGACAGTGGGAAGAACACTGGAATGGGAGCCAGATCCCAAGGATTTGATTCAGATCTCAGCTTTCTACCACTTAAGTGACCTTCACTTCTCTGGCCTCAGATTCTTCTTCTGTAAAATGAGGAGGATGGACTCAATGATCCCCTAAGTTCCTTTCAACTCTCCATGCATGAGTCTATGAAGATGGTCCCTATTTCCAAAGCAAAGATAAGGGGGGGGGGTGACATTTGACCTCTATGCAAAGGAAGATCTAAGGAGTTAAAAAGCTGAAATTATCTTCCATTTTAGCTCTGGGTCTCAGTGGATACACTACTGTGCCTGAAGTCAAAGTTTGAATTCAAATTCAGATTCTTACTAGCTATGTGACCCATGGCCAGAGAAAGCTCTCTTCTTAGCCTCAAATAGTGTTATTGAGTCCTTTCAGTCATGACCCCCCTCCCCTTTTTTGTGGCCCCTTTTTGAGGTTTTCTTGGCAAAGGTACTGGAGTGATTTGCCATTTCCTTCTCCAGCTCATTTTACAGATGAGGAAACAGAGGCAAACAGGGTTAAGTGACTTGTCTAAAGTCCTGATTTGAACTCATCTGCCTAATTCCAGGCCCAGTACTATGCCACTGTGCCATCTAGCTGGCCTAGCCTTAGAGGAGGACTGCTGTAAAATGGGAGTAATTAATAGCACCTACTCCCTGGACTGCTGTGAGGGTTAAATGAGGTAATATTTGTAAAGCTCTTTGCAAACCTTAAAGACCTGTATAAGTGATGGTAACTATTATACTGTTTGATCTCCTGTGGACTGGCTGTGGAGCCAGGGTCAAGTAGGGCTGTTCCTGAGTGTCTGATATTGTCTTTCCTTTACAAAGTGTGCTTCTTGAGGGCTGAGGGACTGTTTTTACTTTCCTATGCATTCCCTCTGGGGTTAGCACAAAGTAAAAAGCTCTTGATCAATGTTAATTGACTGATTTACTGTTAGCTGTCTCCCTGAACATACCTCTGTGGTGGCTTACAGAATACTGGAATTGAAGTCATAGAACTTAAGTTGCAGTTGGATGTCCAATATTTACTAGTTGTGTGACTGTCACTCACCATCCCTGAGCCTCAGTTTCCTTATTCGTAAAATATGTCTGCACTTGTTAGCTAGGTGAAGTAGTAGATAGAGAGCTGGGCCTACAGTCAGAAGACTCATCTTCCTGAGTTCAAATCTGGCCTCCTACACTTATTAGCTGTGTGACTCTAGGCAATTTATAAAGCCTTAAAATATATAAATAAATGATAAAATAAATGTAACACCACTACTTCATGGATTTTCACCTATCATGGGGGTCTCTGGAACATAACTCCCATGATAGGTGAGGATCACTATTTTAGTTGTGTGATTCTGGGTGAATCCCTTCACCTCTGTCTACTTCAAAGTCAGAGTCAAGAAAAATTTATTAGGCACCAAACATTTATATGCCAAACATTGGGCTAACTCCTGGGGTTTAAGGAAAGGCAAAAGACAGTCCCTGCTCTCAAGAAACTCATAACCTAAATAAGCTTTGCTTCTTGGGGTTTTGGCTAAAATTGAGGGTAAAATGAGAAGAAGCTGAAGGTAAGGATAGGAGTGAGGGGTGCTCCTTAGATTGTAGAAGATGGGAGAGGACCTCTCCAATGTTTATGCCTCCCCTTACCTATTGGATAAGTAGGGAAGGGCGTATGCAGAAATGTGTGTTTGGGAGGATATTTCATCTTATGGGTTGTTTCCTCAGTTTCCTCTACTGTAAAGTGAGGGTCATAAGAGTACTTACTTCCTGGGATTGTTGGGAAGATCAAATATTTACAAAACTCTTGGCAGTGTCTAACACATAGTAGGGTTTTTAATAAATGATGTTTCCTTCCTCTCAAAAGAGTTCCCTTGCAGAGACAGATATTATGATCTGTAAACTGAAAAGGAATGTAATTATAGCCATTCCCTCCCAGGGTCACTTCAGTGTAATGAGATGTTCTATCTAACAGACATTGTAAGCATTATAAAAATATCATTTATGGATGTTGTTGTTGAGGACTGACCAGTTATACTCTGAGCCAGATGAAGTGAGGCTGGGTTGGGAGAAGCCACGGATGGATGGATGGATGGATGGATGGATGAGTGAATGGGTGAGTAGATGGATGGATGGATGGATGAATGGGTGAGTGGGTGGATAGATGCATAGGTGCATGTCTACAGAGGCAGAGAGAGAAAGGGAGAAGCAGGCTAGGCTGTGGGCTAAAGCAGCAGACTCCCAACTCCCTGACTCCTGTTGACATGTTAGTAAATGGAGGAGCATGAGTGAGAGGGGAATTAGCAAGTCGCCAAGCTGTTTCTCTGTCCTGAAAGCCTGGTACCAGGATAGCCCATGAGTTACTTGCAGATTCCAGCTTGTACCAGTACGATTTCCCCCTTTTTTTAGGGGAAGGGGAGGAGGAAGGGAGCCTCTTTCCAATTAGTTCTAAGGAAACAAGTCCTGATTTAATCTCTTGCATTCCTCTGAGAGCAAGAAAGTGAACTAGAGATGCCATTTCCCTAATGAGTTTAGTCAGGCCTTTGTGTGAGAGCTGAGCAGAGAAGACCAGCTGAATGGGCCTTTGATAGGGTTTGAAATACAGATGCATTTTAAAAGGAAGTGGTGGGAGGAGGAGATGGGGAGGGGATGTGATGCTGTCAATGAGTTATTGTGTAAAGAGCTTCTGTGTTCCCTCCTGAGCTGAAACCTAACTCAGCCTAGTTGCTAAAGCAATGTGGCCAGAAGAGGGGCATGAATGTGACCCTCTCCTTAGTTCCACAGCCCAGCCCCCTCCCCAACAGCTACACTCTTTATTGAGCCCCCATCGGTGCCATTCTTGGTGTTTGACTTGGGGGGGAGCATACTAAAAAGAACACTGTCCTTGGGAGCCAGAAAACCTGCTTCTTCCTAGTTCTGTCACCTTGAATTCATAACCTTTCTTATGTTCCTCATTTTCTCCCAACTGTGAATGTACTCTCTGCTCTACTTCCTTTGATGGTTTGTTTTGAAGATTAAAGGAAAGAAGAGGTGCCAAAGCCATGTAAATTTTAATTGAGGCAGAAATTTGTTTTCCTTGACTATACATATATACACAGAGGTTTTGTTTTTATTTTTCCTTTTTTTGGGGGGGAAAGGGAGAGTAATCTCATTGGAAACAAATTTAATTGAGGCTAACATGCCAAAGGTATTCTTAGGAGATAAGAACCAGATCTATGATTTCACTGTTTTAAACTATTTTTTTTTAATTATTTTAGTTATTAAACCCTTACTTTCTGTCTTAGAATCAATATTGACTCTAAAGTATCAGTTCTAAGGCAGAAGACCTTAAGTGACTTGCCCAGGGTCACACAGCTAGGAAGTGTCTGAGGTGAAATTTGAACCCAGGTCCACCTGACTCCAGGCCTGGCTCTATCCACTGAGCCACCTAGCTGTCCCCTGTGATTTCATTTAGGAGAATTCCAAGATGAAGAAATTCTCATTTTTTAACTCTTACCTTTCATCTTAGAATCAATACCATGAGCTGGTTATAAGTCAGAAGAGCGGTAAGGGCTGGGCAGTGGGGGTGAAGTGACTTGCCCAGGGTCACACAGCTAGGTGGTCTTCCTGGCATCTTGTAATCTTCCAGTGATTCCCAAAGTGGGCGCTACCACCCTCTGGTGGGTGCTGCAGTGATCCAGGGGGACGGTGATGGCCACAGGTGCATTTAAATTTTAAAAAAATTTAATTTCCAGGGAGCTAAGTAATATTTTTCCTGGAAAGGGAGTGGTAGGCCAAAAAAGTTTGGGAACCACTGTCTTAGACCATTGCTTCTAGCACTGAGAGGGTAAATGACCTACCCAGAGTCACATAGTCAGAATATTGTTAGAGATAATAGTTGAAGTCAAACCTTTCTGGCTACAAAGCCAGCTCTACGTCTACTGTGTCAAAAATAAAGGTAATAGGGGCAGCCAGGTGGCTCAGTAGAAAGAGAGCCAGGCTTTTGAAGATGGGAGGTCCTCGGTTCAAATTTGACCTCAGATATAAACTAGCCGTGTGACCCTTAAACCCCATTGCCTAGTCCTTACCATTCTTCTGCCTTGGAACCAATATTTAGTATCAATTCTAACACAGAAAATAAGGGCTTTAAAAAAAAAAAGAGTAAAGGAGAAATCAAGCAGGATTTCTTATTTTCTGTGTCATAGACACCCTGGGCAATGTAGTGAGGCCCTTCTCAGGATGTTTATGTGCATAAAATAGAGGATCACAAAAGAAACCAGGGATAATAAATTATAGTTTTCAAAATATTTAGAAGTTCACGGACCTCAGGCTGAGGACCCTTATTCAAAAGGTGCCTTAACCACTTTAGTGGCCTTTGCCAAGCTGGCACCTTTCTGCCGTAAGAATTTGCAGATTGGGGAGGCAATTCCCCATGTGCCGACTCCCCCCTCTCTTAGTCAACCAGCTAGAATTCTCCACTTTGGGCCGATGATTAGGTAAACTCTCCCACGAGGACCAGCTGTGGTCTTCTTACTCATTTGTCTTCATTAGTGAGAAACAGACACCTGAGGCCTCCTAGGGAGCGGGGTGGCACCACGTGCCCTCTCTCCCTACCCACACAGGGATGTCTGGGCCTACCAAGAGACAGGCTTGGCCTTGAGAAGGCACAGCCAGGTCACACCCAAGAATATCCCTGCTGCTGAAGCCACTGGCCCTGCTTGGAGACTAAAATTTACTCAGAAAAATGATCGTTTTAGGCAGCTTGATGGAACGATTTTCAGAGTACAAAACAGAGGTGTTTGTTTGGCTGTGTTCTGGGAAATGTAAGTTGAACACACACACACACACACACACACACACACACACACACACACACACAGCTGGGTGGCACAGTGGGACTAGAGTCTGGAAAGCTCATCTTCCCCGAGTTCAAATCTGGCCTCACTTATGTGCACTCTCATCCTCAAGCACAATCATACTCTACTTGTCTACTTTTCACTATTTGTTTTTTTTTTAAAAATTCTAAACTTAACAGTAAATAAAAGGAATATTTCCTATACCTGTAGAAGAATCCATAGGAGAGAAATACATGTGAAATTTAGAAACCTCCATTAGGCAGAGTTGGCTTTCTTTATAAAGTATATCATAGGTTCAGCATGGACCGTCCTGCTCGTCTGAGGCTTCCTTCTGGCCTCCTTGCCACTGGAAGCGGAGGATGGAGCATCCCCTCATGTCTAACCCTGCTCTCCTCTCGGCTCCCCGCCCTGCCCACAGGAGGAGAGGGGAATAAATACCAAATTCTCGCAAGAAATAGGCCTCATGGAGCGTGACAAACTGCCCCCTTGGCCGGGTCTGGACGTAGATGTCCGCTTGTGTATCGAGGCCATCACCTCTCGGGGAGGCAGCATGAGAGGAAAGGACGAGAGGGAGCGAGAAGGCACGGCGCATATCAGGACAGAGCGTGTGACTCCTGACGGCAGCGGGGTGGTGTGGGGATCTTGGCCGGGGAGCTTTCAGCTGTGGGCAGGAGCTCATTCCCCAGGCTGGAACGGGGCCACTGCAGGAACAGAGCTGGACACAGCAGCTGCAGACGGGCATCCGCGTCTCCCTCTCGCCCCAAGCACGGGCCGCTTCATCCCGAAGCCCTCGCGTCACCCTGGGCTCCGCGTGGCTGACGGGAACACAACGGTCCTCGCTCATTGAGAGGAATGAGCCCTGGGTTTGGAGTCAGGATAGGCAGTTCACAAGATCGGAGCTGGGGGGGACCTTAGAGACCAGCTAATCTAACCCCTTTATTTTATGGAGGAGGAAACTAAATCCAGAATGACTAAAATGCTAGCACAGGGTCTGATGGAGGGTATATGTTGCAAAGCCGGGTTCTCTGGCTTCTACAATCAAGAGAATTAACATAGAATGAAATAATGGAATTTTTAGGATCGGGTCCTATTAGACCATGTTACAGTTCTACCACTGGGACCTTGGACATGTCACTTAACCTCAATGGGCCTCAGTTTCCCTCTTTGTAAAATAAGGGGAGTGCCTTAGCTGGCCTCAAAGGTTCCTTCTTGGCGAAATCTACCCTACCTTGAGGTTTACTCAAATGATCATGTACAAAGAAGACGGCACAAATGTTAGCATCCTGCTTTACAAATGATGATCATAATAACTGCCATTTACATAACCCTTTATACCTGCCTTCTCATTTGTTTCTCATGGCCCCTTTATGAATAGGTGAGTAAGAAACGGAGGTCTACAATGTTTCGGTGACTTTCCCACAGTCCTATAAGTAGGACCTGTCAAGAGTCTGGATACGATCCCAATGTTCTCTTTGCCCTCGATCACAGCGTGAGTCAGTGGCAGGCCAGGGTCAGATCCTCACCATCTCCGCCTCCCAACCCGACACCCACTGCAGAGAGAGTGCTGGGCTTGGAGTCGGGAAGATCCAAAATCACATTCAGCCTCAGACACTAGCTGGGTGACCGTGGGCAAGTCACTTAACTTGTGCTTCAGTTTCCTCCGCTGCAAAGGGAGAATAATAACACCTACTTCCCAGGTTTGTTGTGAGAATCAAACGAGATAATAAAAAAGTCCCGAGCCGCATTGTCCAGCACATAATAGATGCTGTCCCAATGCTTATTCCTTCCCTTACCCTCATTCACCCATTTTCTGTCCCTGTGCCACACTGCTCTCCCTTGACTTGTAAGATGGATTCTGCTTTGTTTTGCCCTTTAGAAAGAGGAACTGAGGGAAGTAATGAGGTTCTTCATCAGGTGGTCGAGAGGATTTGTTTTAATTAAATTTTTTTCAATCAATGAAAATCCATCTTCTCTCCCTCCTATCTTTCCCTACCCACTAATGCTAAGAAAGAAAGAAAAATAAAACCCCTGTGATAAATGTAGGTAGTTGAGGAAAACAAATTCCCACATTGACATGGGTGTGTGCATGTGTGCTTGCATGCATGCATGCACACACATGCATAGGGGTAACTAGGTGGCACCATGAATAGAGTGCCAGGCCTGGAGTCAGAAGGACGAGGGTTCAATTGTGACCTCTGGCACTTACTAGCTGTGTCACCCTGGGCAAATCACTTATAACCCTGATTGCCTAGCCCTTGCCACTCTTCTGTTTTAGAATTGACACTAAGAAGGTAAGGGTTTAAAAGTATGTATATGTGTATATATGTATACATGAATGTAAGCAAATATCATTTTTTAAAACAAATGTCATTTTTTTTAACCCTCACCTTCTTCTTAGAATTAATACTGTATATTGGTTCAAGGCAGAATAGTGGTAAGGGCTAGGCAATGGGGGTTAAGTGACTTGCCCAGGGTCACACAGCTAGGAGGTGTCTGAGGTCACATTTGAACCCAGGCTCTCCCATCTCTAGACACTGCCCCCCCTTGCAAATCTCATTCTACACTTTGATCCCTTCTCTGTCAGGAGGCGAATGGAATATTTTATCATGATCCCTAGGAGAAAGATTTAAAAAGAAATAGAGAAGACGCCCTCCCTGATCCCAGAGGAGTATATAGTTTGCTTAGGTAAGCAGAGTACAGAGATATGAAAATGACTTAGACATATATGACTGCAGCCTCTGCCATATTACTCTCTTGTGGCAGCCAGAGGTTTTTATTTTTTTATTTTTTTCCCAAACATTTATTAATATTCATTTTTAACATGGTTACATGATTCATGCTCCTCTTTTCCCCTTCACCCCCCGCACTCCCCCCACCCATAGCCGATGCACATTTCCACTAGTTTTGTCATGTGTCCTTGATCAAGACCAATTTCCAAATTGTTGGTAGTTGCATTGGTGTGGTAGTTTCGAGTCCACACCCTCAATCATGTCCACCCCGACCCATGCGTTCAAGCAGTTGTTTTTCTTATATCTTTCCTCTCCTGCAGTCCTTCCTCTGAATGTGGGTAGCGTCTTTACCATAAATCCCTCAGAATTGTCCTGGGTCATTGTATTGCTGCTGGTACAGAGGTCCATTACATTCGATTTTACCACAGTATATCAGTCTCTGTGTACAATGTTCTTCTGGCTCTGCTCCTTTCGCTCTGCATCAGTTCCTGGAGGTCTCTCCTGTTCTCCTGGAACTCCTCCAGTTTATTATTCCTTTTAGCACAATAGTATTCCATCACCCGCATATACCACAGTTTGTTCAGCCATTCCCCAATTGAAGGACATCCCCTCCTTTTCCAATTTGTTGCTACCACAAAAAGCGCAGCTATAAATATTTTCATACAAGTCTGTTTATCTATGATCTCTTTGGGGTACAAACCCAGCAATGGTATGGCTGGATCAAAGGGAAGGCATTCTTTTATAGCCCTTTGAGCATGATTCCAAATTGCCAGCCAGAATGGCTGGATCAGTTCACAGCTCCACCAGCAATGCATTAATGTCCCAATTTTGCCACATCCCCTTCAACATTCATTACTCTCCCCTTCTTTCATTTTAGCCAATCTGCTAGG
>NC_058133.1:210815555-210816238 GCF_016433145.1 Gracilinanus agilis | reverse complement strand
GATACTATCAATTTGGTTTTCTTCTTTCCTTTTTTTATTAGATTGACCAGTACTTTGTCTATTTTATCTGTTTTTTCAAAGTACCAGCTTCTAGTCTTATTTATTAATTCAATAGTTCTTTTACTTTCGATTTTATTAATTTCTCCCTTGGTTTTTAGTATTTCTAATTTAGTTTTCATCTGGGGATTTTTAATTTGCTCGCTTTCTAATTTTTTGAGTTGCATGCCCAATTCATTGATCTCTGCCGTCCTTAATTTGTTAATATATGCACTAAATTTCCCCCTGAGTACTGCCTTGGCCGCATCCCACAGAGTTTGGTAGAATGTCTCATCATTGTCATTTTCTTCAATGAAATTGTTGATTGTTTCTGTGATTCCTTCTTTGACAAATTGGTTTTGAAGAATCATATTATTTAATTTCCAATTAGTTTTTGATTTTCCTGTCCAGGTGCCCTTACTAATTATTATTTTTATTGCATTATGATCTGAGAAGGTTACATTTATTATTTCTGCTCTCTTGCATTTGTTTGCAATGATTCTATGCCCTATAACATGGTCAATCTTTGTGAATGTGCCATGTGCAGCTGAGAAGAAGGTGTATTCCTTTTTATCCCTATTTATTTTTCTCCACATATCCATTAAATCTAATTTTTCTAGGACTTCATTCACCTCTCTTACCTCTTT
>NC_058133.1:210766277-210815455 GCF_016433145.1 Gracilinanus agilis | reverse complement strand
ATGTCTCATCATTGTCATTTTCTTCAATGAAATTGTTGATTGTTTCTGTGATTCCTTCTTTGACAAATTGGTTTTGAAGAATCATATTATTTAATTTCCAATTAGTTTTTGATTTTCCTGTCCAGGTGCCCTTACTAATTATTATTTTTATTGCATTATGATCTGAGAAGGTTACATTTATTATTTCTGCTCTTTTGCATTTGTTTGCAATGATTCTATGCCCTATAACATGGTCAATCTTTGTGAATGTGCCATGTGCAGCTGAAAAGAAGGTGTATTCCTTTTTGTCCCTATTTATTTTTCTCCACATATCAATTAAATCTAATTTTTCTAGGACTTCATTCACCTCTCTTACCTCTTTCTTATTTATTTTTCGGTTTGATTTATCTAGATCTGACAGAGGAATATTTAGATCTCCCACTAGTATGGTTTTACTATCTATTTCCTTCTTGAGCTCTGCCAGTTTCTTCTTTATGAATTTGGGTGCTATGCCACTTGGTGCATACATATTGAACAGTGTTATTTCCTCATTGTTTATACTGCCTTTAATCAGGATGTAATGACCTTCCCTGTCTTTTTTAATCATATCTATTTTTACTTTGGCTTTGTCAAAAATCATAATAGCCACTCCTGCCTTCTTTTTCTCATTTGACGCCCAAAAGATTTTGCTCTAACCCTGAACCTTAAACTTGTGTATGTCCACCCGCCTCATATGTATTTCTTGTAGACAACATATGGTGGGATTTTGGTTTCTAACCCACTCTGCTATTTGCTTCCGTTTTATGAGTGAGTTCATCCCATTCACATTCAGAGTTATAATCATCAGTTGTGCATTTGCTGACATTTTCAAATACTCCCCCATTCCTACCCCCTTTTTTCTTATACTTTTTTCCTTTTAAACCAGTGGTTTGCTATTGAGCCGCTATCCCTTATCCCCTCCCTTGATTAACTTCCCTTTCTACCCCCTCCCTTATTTTTCCCCCTCTTTTTGTTTTTAAAGGCCTTATGAATTCTCTCCCCCTTCTCCCCTCCCTTTTTTTGTCCTCCCCACTCCCCTGCTCCCCTTGGTTTATCCCTTCTAACTTTCTCAGAAGGGTTAGATAAGAGTTTTATGTCCCAATGGATAGTATAGCTACTCTTCCTTCTCCGGGTTGATTACTCTGAGAGTAAGGTTTGATTATTACCTCTTAATGCTCTCTTCCTCTCCTTTATATAATAGTATTTGTCCTCTCTCCCTCCCATGCCCTCTTTGTGTGTAATAGAATATCCTATTTTTCTTATTCACTCAAGTTTCTCTTGGTGTCCCCTGCTATTCACCCCCTCTTTCCTATCCCCCATGTCATCTTAGATTATTTAGTGTTCCACCCTCACCCTGTGAATTATTCTTCTGATTACTATAATAGTGAATACTATAATAGTGAATAGAGTTCACTACAGAGAATTATACATAACATTTCTCTACATAGGAATACAGATAATTAGATCTCACTGAGGCCCTTAAAAAGGCAAATTTAAAAATTATATGTTTTCTTTCTTTCCCCTCTGTATCTTATTTACCTTTTCATGTTTCTCTCGATTTTTGTGGTTGGATATCAAACTTTCCATTTAGCCCTGGTCTTTTCTGTGCAAATACCTGGAAGTCTTCAATTTTGTTGAATGCCCATACTTTCCCCTGGAAATATATAGTCAGTTTTGATGGGTAGTTGATCCGTGGTTGCAGGCCCAGCTCTCTTGCCTTTCTGAATATCGTATTCCAAGCCTTGCAATCTTTTAGCATGGAGGCTGCCAGATCCTGTGTGATCCTGATTGGTGCTCCTTGATATTTGAATTGTTTCTTTCTGGCTTCTTGTAAGATTTTTTCTTTTGCTTGGAAACTCGTGAACTTGGCAATTATATTTCTGGATGTTTTCTTTTCTTGATCAAATGTCGCAGGTGTTCTATGAATCCTTTCAATGTCTATATTGCCCTCTTGTTGTAGGACTTCAGGGCAATTTTGCTGAATTATTTCTGTTAGTATGGAGTCCAGGTTTCTATTAATTTCTGGTTTTTCTGGAAGACCAATTATTCTCAAATTGTCTCTTCTAGACCGGTTTTCTTGGTCTGTCACTCTCTCATTGAGATATTTCATATTTCCTTCTATTTTTTCAGTCTTTTGACTTTGTTTAATTTGTTCTTGTTGTCTTGAGAGATCATTAGCTTCCAATTGCTCAATTCTAGCCTTTAGGGATTGGTTTTCGGCTATAATCTTTCGGTTTTCGGCTATAATCTTCTGGTTTTCGGCTATAATCTTCTGGTATTCCTTTTCAATCTGGTCATTTCTGTTGTTCAATTTACTTATCAGTTCATTTGGTTTCTGAGCCTCACTTTCCAATTGCAAGATTCTACCTTTTAAACTGTTATTTTCTTGCCAGATCTCTTCCATTTTCCTCAAAATCTCAGTTTTGAACTCTTCCATAGCTTGTGAGGAGTTTTCCTTATTTGAGGAGGGTCCGGATGCTTGTTTGTTCTCCTTCTCTGTTTGCTGGGTTGTCTGGATTTTCTCTGTGTAAAAGTTGTCCAGTGTTAAAGACTTCTTTTTCTTGTTGTTAATCTTTCTCTTCTGAGCTTCCTGAGACTGGGTAGCCATCGTTAGCCCAGCAGCTTCTCAGGTTTATCCTTGGGCTCAGGGTCTGTCCGCGGTCTATTGGCTCCTGAGGTCTGTCTGGTTTTTTCCAAGGTCAAGCCCCCTGGTGGACCCCCTTGCTTGATCCTTTGCCGGAGGTTTCTTTACAAGTCTCAGGGCACTGCTTCCACAGTTGTATACCCACCTATGGTGGTTCCCCACTCAGGGTTTCAGAGCTTTAGCTCGTGGCTGTGTCTGCCTCCACCCACGCCTCCACCTGTGCCTGCACTCTCAGCCCACGCTCTGCGCTCTGCGTCCGCTCCCGGCGTCCTGCTCCCGCGCTCAAATTCCGCGTGCGCTCGCTAGCTTCCTGGGGTCCCAAATCTTGCTGCTCTCAGGAACAGGCCCCGGAGCCGCCAATGACTCAATGGGTGCCCCAAACTTGCTCCACCTCTTCCTAGCTGGCCTTGGCGCTATAGGTGTTGTGTGTGGAGGGGGTGGGGGTGGGGTGGTTGCTCAGCCTGTGATTTAGTGAGAGCTGTTTCACCCCTTTATAGCATGGAGATGCCTCGATTCCACGTACCTTCCACGCTGTGCCCTGTTGTGGGGTTCCTCCGTTCATCTGGACTTGTTTTTATGTCCCCTTGAGAAGTTTTGTGTGTTTCGGTCAGGAGAGGTTAAGAGCTGCTTCTTACTCTGCCGCCATCTTAACCTGGAACACCAGAGGTTTTTATTTTGCCAGCCTTGGATGACTGATTTTTTTCCCCCAAAACCTACTTTTCTCTAACTGTTGGTTTATGGGGTAATGGAGGGGATGGAACAGGAGAGCTGTCATGGAGAAGGAGGATTAGGTTTGTTTTGCTTGACACTTGATGGCAGAATTAGTAGCAATGGGAGGAAGTTAGAGAAAGGTAAATTTTAGCTTGAAAAAATAAAAAGAAAAGCTTTCCATTAGGATCATCCCAAAGGTCAGTGGGCTTGTTCAGAAGACTTTTGTTGTTGAGCCAATCAAGTCACATCTTAACTCTTTGTAACTCATTTGGGGTTTTCTTGGCAGAGATACTGGAATGATTTGCCATTTCCTTCTGTAGCTTATTTTACAGATAAAGAAACTGAGGAAAACAGGGTTAAGAGTCTGAGGCTAGATTTAAACTTGGGAAGATGAGTCTTCCTGATTCCAAGCCCAGTGCTCTATCTACTACATCACTTAGCTGCAGTTTAGGAGGTAGCAGTTCCTTATCTTTGAACATCTTCTGGTAGGGGGCAGCTAGGAGACTCAGTGGATAGAGAATCAGGCCTGGAGATGGTCCTGGGTTCAAATCTGGATGCAGATACTTCTTAGTTGTGTGACCCTGGGCAAGTCACCTAACCCCAATTGCCTAGTCTTTACTGTTCTTCTGCCTTGGAATCAATACACAGAATCAATTCTAAAATGGAAGGTAAGGATATTTTTTTTTAGAAAGGAAGACTTCTGATAAAGGCTAAAATATTGGAGGTATTGAGAATGGAGATGTCTGCTAAGATACAGGTTGGACTAGACAACTTTGGAAGCCCCTTCCTTCTGGCTCTGAGATTCTATTTTTTTTTTTTTTTAACCACAGGGCACCAGTGATTTCTGTGTAGCTCCAGACAAATTCATCCTGAATATCACACAGGGCCAGGTGAATACAGGTAAGGGATGCCATAAGATGAATCTCTTAATGCAAAAAAGGCAAATTATGCTTAATGCATTTATGCTGGTGATGACCCTTTGCTTCTTTTTATTCATCCTCCCTGCTTAAATATATAGTTGTCCAATTTTCTATTCTCTTCAGTTGTTTATTTTCTTCTGACGGTTTGTTCTCCCATCACCTATGCATCACCAATGCATAATAAATGATTGTTGATTCATTTGCTCTCTTGCTCCAGAAAGAGCAGTCTCAGCAGTATCCTCAAACCCAGCAAAGGTATATCAAAGGGGGGTAATCTGTATGGCTCTGAGAAGGAAGGCTGACTCTGAAAAACAGAGGGAGAGCCACTTAAATTACCCGTGGGGAGATGAATGCTCAACTCTGACCTTAATCACAGCCAGTATCTTTGCTTTTCAGAGATAACCCGTTACTACCTGTATTGTAGCCAGGGCCTGAGTAACCCATTCCAGCAGGTATGCGCCTCCATCCCTGTCCCCTCTTCCCCCATCATATCCCTGTTTCCTTCAGATCCCCCACCCTGACCACTAGCAACCTGGTCAGTAAGAGTGAATTTGTTTACTTTCTAGGGCTGGGTTTGCTACCTCCTCATCTTTGTCCTTTGGAGAAAGAGATTTACTCTGTTTCTTCGTCTGTATAATGGGAACAATAATACAATAATGGGAACTTACATCTTGTGGTTATTGATCCCATGAGATCATGTCTATGAAGTGCTTTGCAAAGTGCTCTATACATGTTATCACTATAACCTACAACAGTGATCTGTTATAATTATGACATGCAACAGTTATTATTGTTGTTATCCTTTGGGGCAGTTTGTGCTGGGGAAAAAACAGCCAGTGGATCACAGGAAGCCTCAGACCTGAAGAGGAAGGCTATCCCAATGGTAGCCGGAGGGGGCATGCATGATCGAGGGTGCTCTGATGAACTAATATTAAGGGTCAACCTTGGCTTAATGGGGAGGAGGGTTGCAGCACAGGGAGTGTAACAGCAGGATCCCTAGAATGATTCCAGCGGATCTGTGGCCTCTGTGTGAGGTGGGGGAATGACGAATGACACCTAATGGGCTGCTTCTGTCTTGGGCTCAGGCATTGACCATCTTCCAGCGATCATTGACTACAATGCAGATCCAAATCCTTGGCCTCTTACAGTTTGCAGTACCCTTGTTCCCCACAGCAGAGGTGAGGAGAGGAAGCATGCATCCAGCAGGTAGTGAGATGGGAAGGATGGGCGGAAGAAAGATAGCCTTTGTGTCCTTCTAAAGCCTGGGAGTTTTGCTCGTTTAGTCTCTTCTTCCAGAGAGGGTCAAATAGAGTGAGGACTCAAGTCTAGGCTGGTAATCTCTCTCTTACTGTGGCACCAGTTGATGTTAGAGAATTTTTTTTTCCTTCCCTCATGCCCCCTTCAACAATTAGAAATGTGCCAAGGATTCTCTTCATCTTTATGGGCAGTTAGAATCCTGCCTCTAACATTAAATTATCTGTGTGACCTTAGACAAGTCACACTTTGCCTGTCTAGGCTTCGGTTTTCCCATTTAGAAAAAGAAGGGGTAGGATAGAATGGCTCCAGAGGTCCCATCCAATTCAGACTCAGATGCTATGATCACATCATAACCTACTGGCCACATGTAACTCAAGAAGAGAGCCTCAGCTAAAAACTAATGCCCATCCCACCTTTTTTTGCCTTCCCCCTCCCTTTCTCCTCTCCTTTCCTCTCCCTTTTCCAACCTGACCCCTGGAGCCAGACTCCCACTTGCATGGTCCAGACTTGCCTTCCAGTATTTTGGAGAGGATGCTGAGAATGTGTAATGCATTCTTTTCTCCATCCCTCTCCCTTGTGGGTTTGGCTCCTTCCCCTTGTTTTTAAAAGCTTTTTTTTTTGTTTTTTTTGAAAAAGCAGGTTTATTGTTGCAACCCTGAATCTTGTCTCCTTCTCCCCACATCAGAAAGATCTGCTTGGGATACAACTGCTGCTGAACTCATCTGAGTCTAGCCTTCACCAGCTGACTGCCATGCTAGACTGCAGGGGACTGCACAAGGTATATTAACTTAGGGGGTTGCAGTAGGATTAAGGACTCCTTAGCATTTTGACCCAAGCTAGGGTGACTAATGGATGATGACAGGTGGGGAGCAGTTGGTTTGAGACCTTCACCATGAAGGAGCTACAGCTGTAAAGAAAAAGGGAGGGCTTTGGACTTCATGAGTCTCCTGAGATTTCGTTTCAGCAGCTGGGAGAAGGAGGCTCTGAGTAAATCACTGAAGCCTTCTGTCCCAAGGGGTAATGAGTCACTGTCCCATATTGTAGACATATAATCCCCAGCCTACCCAGCTGTTCTCCTGAGGAGTTAGGGTCCCAGCCTTACTGCTATCAAAAAGCATTAAGGACATGTTTGTGCAAAGAAAACTAGAGAGATCCAATTCCTGCCCTCTAAAAATGCCATTTGTAAAGAAGCCCCATTGTTCAGAAAGAGAATGTATATATATATATATATATATGTGTGTGTGTGTGTATATGAGAGAAAAATGAGACAGAGAAGGGGGTGTATACGGGGATGTAAGAAGGAGATTTTAGGTATTTTTAGATATATAATTAAAGTGTGGCCTCCAGGAATCAACAATTCAGATTGATTCCGTAATTAAAATAGACCCAAGTCAGGACCGGGTTTAAGGTAGTTTATTTACAATTAGGAAGGTAAAAGGTAGGGAAATAGACAGAGGGAGAGGCTAGTCCAGGCCTGCAGAGGCCTAGACGGAGAGAGAAGGTTAAAAGGCTAAATAAATGAAGCTACAAGTCACAAGGCCCAGCAACCAGATAGGCTAGAGCCTACTTAAGGCAGAGTTTGGAAACACCAAGCTAGGCCCAAGGAAGTCAGCCTAACTTACCCACGTGATCATTCAGAGTGGAAGCTGCCTGAGGTCTCCTCAGAGATCCTTCAGCGCCAAGTTCAAAGCGGGAACACCCCTTACAGGAAGTAACCAACATACTTAAAGAGATAGTGTCTCTCATCACTTCCACCTCTAATTCAAGTGGACAAATGGCAGTCTCTACATTGATTTAGACTGCCCAAAGGGCAGTCCCTTGTTCTTGATTTGTTACTTATTGTCACGTGTGGGTAACTCGTCTCCCCTCCCCACTAAGGGAGGTGGGGATGACCTCATCTCTATGCCTAGGATGAGTAGAGTTTAGACTATGAATGGGCTAAAGCTAATTCTATTTACACAGGGAGGGGGGGGCACAGAAAGAGAGAGAGAGACAGAGAGGAGAGGAGAGAGAGAGACAGAGAGGAGAGGAGAGAGAGAGAAAGAGATCTGTGATTTTTTTAGTGTAGGACATTATTTCCTCTACCAATAAAAATTTCAATGACTTAGATAAAAACCTAGGAAGTTTTCTGAGACACGTGGATATTAAGTGCCTTGTTCAAGTCTTTGTGACTTCATGCCCAGGTTGTATCCACTGTACTATACCAATTTAGAGAAAGTGAAGTAGAAAGAGGCCTAAGTCAACTCTCAGCCCCTCTTCTTACTATTTCTGTGACATTAGGCAAATCACATAACCTCGAGGGGCCTTAGTTGCTTTTCCTTTCAAAGGAAAGAGTTATACCAGATAGCCTTTAAAGTTTCTTCAAGATCTATATATAAAACTATAGGAAAAAATAAATTGGTCTCTGACTGCATAAAAATATTCACATCAAAAGCTTTTTTTAGAGGGAAAGGCAGGAAGAAGTACCAACAAGAGTGGCATTTTGAGTTGTTATATTCCCTCCATAATGGGTTTTCTCTCTATTCTCCCATCTCTTTCCAGGATTACCTTGATGCCCTAATTGGTATTTGCTATGATGGCATTGAAGGGCTACTCTATCTCGGCTTGTTCTCCCTCTTGGCTGCCATGGCCTTCTCGACCATGATCTGTGCAGGGCCTCAGGCCTGGAAATATTTGGTTGGCAGGTAGGTTGACTGGAGAGAGAAGGGTGGAAGTCCCCTCCTTGCTTCTCATCTCTGCAAAGGGATAAAGAGGAATATAATGGCCATTTTGGGTCCTCTGCTCTGGACCCTGCAACAAGAGCCCAATCTTAGTCTAGAAGACGGTGGGAGAATGGTCAAGACTTCAACTCTCAGCTGGTGGTTGATCTGTGGGAACATCCAGGAAGTTGTAGGAACCTTACTGGGAAGAGTTGATGGTGATTGCAGTGAGGCTGAATTGCTTTTCCTAACATTAGACCACGGAACTTTAACTTTGAGCTGCCTCTCTGCTTAGGGAGAAATTCCTGAAGCTTCATATAGTGGTTAGAAGGAACTAGGATGGTGTTGAGATCTATTTATCATCTCCAATAATCTGACAAGAGCTGCTTAGTTGATAAGAAAATAACAGGACACAGGAGACGATCTTGACTGTTAACTCATAGCTGCTTCTCCGAAGTGCCATTGAGATACAAGTTTATTATCTATGAAAATTCAAACTCCCTTTCACCCACTAGCACAGAGAGAGTTTTACGGCTTCATAAACATTGCAATAAGTTTAGACAACACACAGAAACTCAGAAACTTCAAGGTGAAGATAAGAACCAGGCTTGACCTTCAGCTACATGATTATCAGCAAGCTAAGTCTGAGAATACTTTTCTCAGGGGCAAATACCCCAAATAACTAAGGTTTCAGCCTTGGCTGCATTTCTGACCAAAGGGGAAAATGTTAACCTCTTAACTGTTGGTTTGCTAGGAACTTAAAGCTTTCTAATAAGGCCACAATGCTTTTCAACAAGAAAGGGTGTAGATCACAAAAGGGGTCAAAAGAGGAGTCTCAGATTTTTATCTATTCTCTTATTGGCTTCCCACAGGATGGAGCTAGGAAGCTGGCCAGCCTGGATGCCCTAGATACCTCCTTTGCTGTCACCAGCCTTTACTACCTTGTTTCACATGACACCTTAGAGTATAAAATGACAGGGGGAGAGTTTGCCCTAGAGTTTTCTTATCAATCTCATTTCTCCCTGCTTCTCACTCCTGCTCACACTTTCTCCATCAACCAATGCAAGAGGAAAATTTCTATCATATGCTAAGCATAATGGAGATGCAAAGAGAGATAGGTGAACTGAATGCACATTTTCAAAAATTAGAAATTCAGGGGCAGCTGGGTAGCTCAGTGGAGTGAGAGTCAGGCCTGGAGACAGGAGGTCCTAGGTTCAAACCCGGCCTCAGCCACTTCCCAGCTGTGTGACCCTGGGCAAGTCACTTGACCCCCATTGCCCACCCTTACCAATCTTCCACCTATGAGACAATACACCAAAGTACAAGGGTTTAAAAAAAAATTAGAAATTCAACAAATAAACAATAAAACAAGCACAAAAGTGGAGACATTAAAGATTAGAAGAAAAAAGATCCATTGGAAACAAAAAATAGAAATTATAAACAAAACCAAAAGCCAAATCTCTAAAAAGACTACTAAAATTGATAAACCCCTAGATAGTATAATTACGAAGAATAGAACAGAAAATTAAATCAACAAGATAGCAAATGAGCAAAGTGAAATCACAACAAAACCAGGAAAAAAAAAAGAATATTCCAAACATATTATGAACAAGTATATGCTAACAAACTGAGAACACAAAAGAAATCGAAAAAGACTTCAGAAATATAAAAAACCCAAACTAACAAAAGACCACTTAGAGAACTTACGTAACCCAATCTCAAAAAAGGAAAAGAATTTAGCTATGAAGGAAGTACCAAAGGAAAAAAATCTATTGGTCCTAATGGATTCATAGGAGAATTCTGTAAAACTTTTTAAAGAACAGTTCGTACCCATACATTGCAGATTATTCTCAAAAAATTGAGAAAGAAAGCACCCGACCAGAATTCTTTTTAGTTTAACACACTCTATTATTAACTTGATAAGTATCTGAGCTAAAATTCAAATCAGGGACTTCTTTCTCTAGACCTAGGGTTCTTTTTCTATCACACACACTATACCTAGATCAATATCAATTTTTGCTTAGTAATTAAGAATGAAATAGTATTTATTAAGCACCTACAATGTGTCCAACACTATGTTGTTCATATACATTCTATATATCTCTAGTGTATGTATGCAAATATGTAAATATGTATATCAGAATCCTTTCAAGAGACAAATATAGCCCTAGTACCTAAACCAGGGAAAGATAAAATACAGAAAGAAAACTAGGCCTATATCATTGATGAATGCTGAGTCAAAAACTTTATAAAATCCTGTCAAGCGGGCCTCAAAATAAATCCTCAAAAATCAACACCATTTCTATATAATAACAAAATACAAGAAAGAATAATAAAAAGAAAAATCCCATTCCAGATAACTACAAAATGCAGAAAATGTCTGGGGAATAACCTCCCAAACTACATTAAAGACTTATATAAGTTCAATTCAAAGAACTCCTTAAAGAAATAAACAATTTAAGTAGCTAGAGGAATAGTAGTCATGGCTAGGCTAGGCTAATATAATGAAAATGACAAAATTAATTTAGACTTTTAATGCTAAACCAATCAAATTACCAAGAGGATTCTTTATAGAAATAAATTTAAAAAAATGATAACAAAATTTCTTTGGAAAGACAGTCTAGAGAAGCAAGGGAAATGATGAAAAGAAGCAAAGATAATGGAAAATTGCACTTCCAGACCTCAAATTATATATTATAAAGCAGTAGTCATCAAAGTCATTTGGTATTGGTTAAGAAATAAAGATCAGCAGAACAGACAAGACAAGGAGATTCAGAAATAATAGAACTCAATAACCCATTGTTTGATAAAGTGGAAACTATCAGTTACCTCAGAAAAAACTCCCTATTTGATAAAAATTGCTAGGAAAACTGGAAAGCAATGGTAGAAATTAGGCTTAGACTAACATTTTTTTAAAATATAAACCCTTACCTTCTGTCTTGAAATCAATCCTTTGTATTGGTTCCAAGGCAGAAGAGCTGTAAGGGCTAGGCAATGGGGATTAAGTGACTTGCCCAGGGTCACACAACTAGGAAGTGTCTGAGGCCAGCTTTGAAACCATGACCTCCTATCTCTGGGCCTAACTCTTAATTCACTGAGCCACCCAGCTGCCCCCTTAGACTAACATCTTACACCCCATCCACAGTACATTCAAAATGACCTTGATACTTTAAATGATACTATTAAAAATTAGAAGAAATATATATATATAAATAACTAAAAGCCATTCCCCAGTAGATAAAATGGTCAAGATATAAATAGACAGTTCTTAAAAGAACTGAAAAGTATTCTCAAATACATGAAAGAATGCTCCAAATTACTAATACGAGAGAAATGCATATTTTTCAGAAACAATTCTGAGGTTTTAATTCACTACAAATAAGCAAAAAAATGTCAACTTTCAATGTTGAAGGGGCTGCAGAAAGATAGGCACACTAACACATTGTTGGTGGAGCTATAAAATAGTACAATCATTTTGGAATGCAATTTGGAATTTGCAAATATGGTGATGACAATGTCCCTACTCTTTGAACCTTACTGAGTTTTGTACTCTTAAGAAAACCATCAGTAAGAAAAAAGTACCCATATGCTCCAAAATAATTATAATAGCACTTTTTGTGATAGCTAAGAATTGGAAACAAAGTCAATGGTCCCATCAGTTGGGGAACAATTAAACAGATTTGGGGGCATATGATGGCATATTACTGGACTGTAAGAAATTATATGATAAATATGGAGAAGCATGGGAAGATCTATATGTACTAATGCAAAATGAAGCAAAAATAGACAAGAAAACAATATACACAGTGACTACAGCAATGGAAATGGGAAGAATGATGTGATAAAAAATCAAAAGTAAGAAAATTATAAAAAACAGGACTCAAATGAAAGATATGAGAAGACACACTCAACTTGCCCCTTCCAAGATAGATAGTTGGAGATTGGAAGGAGGAGCATGTATTAGCACTTAAAATTTGCCTGATACACAAATACAGACAAAAGAAAGGCAATTTTTGCCCTGACGGAGCTTACAACTTAAAGGGGAACTGAAAAGCAGAGGCTAGGCAGAGCAGGGAAGGTATTCATTCTCACAGGGGCAATGTGGAGAGGTGACCCAAGACATCATGGGCTGGTCCAGGTTTGAAGAAAACAGAATGGTACTGCCTCAAATAAAGGTTCTGGGTGGAACTCATCATTGGGAGGCAGAAGCCATAGGAGCTGAGGCTTTGCCACGATGACAAGAAGACCACGGGGGCAGAGGTGGAAAGATGGTCAGAATAAGACATAGTCCCCGATTTCAAGATGCTGACAATCTAGTAGGCAAAGAAGATGTATACACATGAAAATAAGTATTATACTGTCTTGCATCATTAGTTGGGTCCTAGTTAGTAAAAGTAGCATATGAAAAGTGACCAAAGAAGAGTACAAATAAATGCTATTGGCATCTAAAGACGGGGAAGAGCATTGTGAACTGGTGTGGTCATGGAAGGCTTCAGGGAAGAAGTGAGTCTTGAGTCGGGTCCTGTTTTATTTGGATAAATAATGACAAAGGAGAGGGTGGGTTCTCTAGTCGTAGGGGAGGACATCAGTGAAGGAATATAAGGCCAGACTGGTTGAGTGGAAACATCAAATTGGAGAGGAGCGGGCCACGAGCTTAGCAAGACAATTTGGGGGCCAGACAGTGGAAGGCTTTCAGTGCTGGGCATTCTTCCCTGTACTCCTGTCTCTGACATGCCATGCACTGCCTTTTGTTTCAGGGACAGGAGCTATGATGACATAGATGAAGATGACCCTTTCAACCCCCAGGCCCGGCGCATTGCTGCCCACAACCCCACCCGGGGACAACTGCGAAGTTTCTGTAGCTACAGCAGCAGTCTGGGCAGCCAGACCAGCCTGCATCCCCCAGCCCAGACGGTCTCAAATGCTCCTGTCTCGGAGTACATGTGAGGCCAAGGGAAGGGGTGGGCTCAGCACCCTTAGCTTCCCCAAGTCCCAAGCTGGGAAAACAAACCATGCCACAAAATCCCTCCATAGCTCTATTTTGCTTGAGAAGGGACACAGAGGGGTTCCTTGGGTCCAACTTCCTAGACCAATGGGAATAGAGAAATTTTCCCTACTGTGTAGTATGACAGGAACATCCCTTGTAAATGGCCCGTGATCAGCTAGCCCTGGTTAGGACACCTCTGGCCATAGATTAACATCACAGAGACAAGATAGGGCTGAATAGAAAGATATTTAAAAAACGCCATTGGAGAGGGAAAAAATTGTCATAAGGCAGGAGTTCTTAGCCTTTTTGGTATGAATAAACCCCTTTTCAGAGTAATGTTTCTATATGCATAAAATAAAATACATAGGACTACAAAAGAACTAATTATATTAAAATACAATTATAAAATTTTTGAGGTTCATGTCCCTCTGGTTAAGAACCCCTAATCCTAGAGAGATTCAGGGGTCCTAATATGTACTCACTAGCTAGTCTTTCTGCTCTGCCAGTGATATTTAGCAGCCTAGGATATGCTATTTATAGCACATGTCTTTTCTGACTGACCAAAGAACGGGTCTGGGTGTTTATTAGGCATTTTTAGAAGCAAAGAGGTTATTAGGGCTCCCATACCTCTCATATCTTCCGAACTGTGCATCACACTCCTAAAATGAGCCTATCCCATACCTACCCTATTTGTTGTACCTTCACCTCCCTTTTTGCTTTTGCTTTCCCCTTCTATTTTGGTTTTCTCATTCCTTCTCTCAAACAGTCTCCTTTTCCAATCTTGCAGGAACCAAGCGATGCTCTTTGGTGGGAACCCACGCTATGAAAACGTCCCACTGATTGGAAGAGCCTCTCCTCCCCCAACGGTACTCTGGGTCACTGAAACCAAGTCATGGCAATAAATTGCCCTTTCCCTAAATTCTACCTCCTCAACAGCTTTTCCTTTTGAAAGAAGGAGAAAGGGGTAGCTAGTTGTCTTCATGGATAGAGACCAGGCTTTTGTGGGTGATCCTGAGTTCAAATCTGCCTTAAGATACTTCCTATCTCTGTGACCCTGGACAAGTCCCTTAACTCCCATTGCCTAGCCATTACCACTCTTCTGCATTACATCTGGTATTTAGCATTGATTCTAAGACAGAAAATAAGGGGATTTTTGTTGGTTTATGTTTTTTTAAAGAAAAGAAAGGAGGAAAAGGGATGGAGAGCCCACAGTGGATAGATTATTCTCAGCTATCCTACTCCTACCCCATCATCCAGCATCCTTTAGAGTAGAGTACACAATATGGAAGGAGTCTAATGTATTCAGGAGACTCTTGGGTAGGGAAATCCCCACAACCGATGAAGACAGGCCCTTTTCTGTAACTTTTTTATGTAATCTGAGGGAATTTATTGGAGCTGAGGTGTTGGACAAGCAGTAACAACCTTGCCTCTTGCAATAGTTAAAAAGCATCTAGACATAAAAATACAGTCAAACATAGATTATGTGAATCTGTGGTTTTTCTAAATCAATATCCAGCCTGCAGGGATCCTTATGTAAGTGGTCCTCTCAGTGGTCCAGTTTCTGTTTGCATCTAACAGCTCTGTAATAGAGCATTGAGATATTTAGTCATTTGCCTAGGGTCCCATAGTATGTATCAAAGTCAGGACTTGAACCTGTGTCTTCCTGGCCATCTCTCTATCCACAATGTTACAGTGCTTTTCACCACTGTATAGTAGCTGGGTATAAGAATGAATATTCAGAGTAGGAGAGAAGATGGGGATTTAAAGCTGGAGAAATCTTAAGAGCTAGCCAGATTTCCTGGCAGTTTGGCCCTGGGCAAGTCACTTAACTCCAATTGCCTAGTCCTTACCACTTTTCTGCCTTAGAATCAATGCACAATGTTGATTTTCAGGCAGATGTTAAGGATTTAAGAAATAAAAGCTAGATAGCTCAAGCTCCTCATTTTATAGATGGGAAAACTGAGGCACAGAGCAGTTCATAGGATTCTAGATTTAGAGCTGGCCAGGTCATCCAATCAAACTGCCCTCCCATTCTACAGATGAGATAAAAGAGATAAAGAGAACTCCAGTGACTTATCCTAGGTTACAAAGCTATAAGTAGCAGGACTAGGATTTGGATCCAGGTCCTGTGACCCCCAAGTCACTTGAGGGTTCAGTTGCCTGCAACATGTATTGATGTGGAACACCTCATCCCCTAACATGGCCAGATAATGGAAGCAGTACTCCAGGAGAAGCCCAGCATCTAGGTGGCTCAGTGGATAGAGCACAACAGGGATGTGGGTTCCCAGGCTGTTTAGAATTTGGAGAAGGAATTCTTATTTTCTTGGCCCTTCGTCCTTTCATCCAAGGTCAGCTGTTGATTATGTGTACTAATGAGGGGAGAAAATAGGCAATCAAAACTAATTTATGTCGGGCAATGCTTAATTCTATTTTGCCACAACGGATTTTCCTTAATGAGATGAGTTAAATATTAAAATCTTCTTGCAGTCTCTGGACATTCAGTGACGGATGCAGAAGAGGAGCTTTTGGCATCTAAAATTACAACAGTTGATAGGCCATTTCTCCACTGCTCTCCCTCTGGAGGGAGCCTAGGCAGCAAGCTCAAATAAAGAGAGGCATGATAAAGAAATCACAGTTAATGTAGGGAGAGGTAGTCCAGGGTCCTTCACAGCCACTGAACTAGTAGGCAAAAGAGCTTAAGAGAGAAGGTGGCTTGTCATGGATAAAGCACTGAGCAAGGGAGTCAAGAAAACTCAAATTCAAATTTTTACTAGCCATGTAATCTAGGGTAAGACACTTAACATCAGTTTGTCTCAGTTTCCTCAGCTGTAAAATAGGGATAATAACAGCATCCACTTCAAAAGGTTGTTGTGAGGATCAAATGAGATATTTGTTTTGTCATTGTTTTTAAAACTCTTACCTTTTGTCTTAGAATCAATATGAGTTCCAAGGCAGAAGAGAGGTAAGAGCTAGACATCTGGGGTCAAGTGACTTGCCTAGGGTCACCCAGCTAGGAAGTGCCTGAGGCCACATTGAACGCAGGATTTCCTATCTCCAAGCCTGGCTTTCTATCCACTGAACCATCTGAGGGTCCTACCTTTTGTCAGAGGCACATCCTGCATATCTTGGAGGTGGGTTTTAAAAAGGGCTAATGCAGAAAGACCCAGCCTCCCTCCTCCTTACAAGCTGAGACTGTTTTCAAGGGTAGATGATTATAAAGGCTTCAGGTGTGATAACTAATAGTGGCTCTTCTGAAAACAGAAAGTCTTCATCTTTTTAGAGTCATGGATGACCCCTCTGGCAGCCTGGTGAAGCCTGTGGACACCTTAGAAAGTTTGCAAATTGATAAGTAAAATACATGGGATTACAAAGGGAACCACTGATATTGAAATATAGTGGAGAAGAGTTCTAAACAAGTTTATAGATCCCAGATTAAGAATTCCTATTCTAAAACAGGCTAAGTAGTATTGAAAGACTTGAATTTTTGGTTCCACTTGAGTTCTTGGCATTTAAGATTCACATTAGGACCTCCTCCCCATCTCACCTAGGCAGCTAGGTGGTGCAGTAGATAGAGTGCCAGGCCTGGAGCCAGAAAGATTTATCTCTCTGACTTCAAATCTGGCCTCACTGGGTGTGTGGCCCTGGGCAAGTCACTTTAAACCCTCTTTGCCTCAGTTTCCTCATCTGTAAAATCAGCCAGAAAAGAAATGGTCAAACCACTCCAATATCTTTGGCAAGAAAACCCTAAATGGGGTCACAAATTGCTAGAAACAACTGAAAAATGACTAAACAACATCAAAACTCATTTCCTCTATCCCCATTCCCTGTGTAATCATATGACCCAATGTCTCTCTCACACTTTGGTATTTCCTGAAGAAATGCCCTGTTTGTGAACTCTATGGATTACCTCATTCATTCCCCTTTACAGGAAAAAGAAAAAAAGTCTAGAGATCCCTGACTGCCTTATGAGTGTCTTATTCCCTCAAGTGCATTTCTGATTGTGAAATCTGTACTAGGCTTTTATTACTGTTGCAATGTCTTTATACAGTTAGAACTTTCTAATGTAACTTTAACTAACGAGATACCTAATGAGGAGTGATAATGGGAATGCATTTCCTGCTCTCATTTTTTTTCCTCTTTTCTCCCTCCAGTACACTCCCAGCATGAGGGCAACATACCTTTCCGTTACTGATGAGCACATGAGGCATTATGGAAATGAGTTTCCAGCCCAATAGTCTTCCAGTTGTTTCTTTCCTCCTTTTTTTTTTGAAAGAATATTCAAGCTGCATTTCTTTAATAGAAATTAAAGGAAACTAGAAAAATGCATGAATGATGGGAATGAAGCAAGCTTGACTGAAGAGGTCATGAGCTGGTTAGAGCTGATTCACGAGAGGACAGGCTCCTGAGCGTGGCTGGAGTGCTGGAATATGGCGGACTACCAACATAAGCAGAGTGAAGATGTCGGGAATCTGTAGGGCATGTGTGCGTGCCAACCTCTCCCTAGCTGTCTTCCTCTCCATGTTGGGAAGGCCCTATGATGGGAGCCTGGAAGCTGTTGTCTTCCAAGTTGTACTTCAGTCATTCTCCCCTTTCAAAGAAAAGATGGGAGTCCAAGAAAGGACCAGAGTGCTACAGTCTTGGGGACAGAGCTGTCTCTCCTTGGACCTTCACTGAGGACTTTGTCTTCAATTACATTTTGATAGTTATTCCCAGTCAAGCACAAGTCATTGGATCTCTTCATCTCCTCTTCCCTCTCCTTCTTAATTGTACTGATCAGGAGAGAATTTTTTTTAACTTTTTTTTTTTTTTTTTAAGAGAAGCTAAATGTGAAATGAATAGGTCAATACTGTCCAAATAAATCAGCCAAAGGGCCACACTGACTATTTGGTATCAACAGTCTTACTTACAATGTGGAAGTAAGTTTGTCAAATATGGAACATGGGGATGGGAAGGTGATAAAGTCAGAAAAAAGGACAGCATTGTAGAGTGTTCATTCATAGTCTTCCAAAAGACTGTAGGATTGGGATATGGGGCCCATTTGGCCTCCTTCATTTCAGCACAGTATTTGTATACAGACATCATGCATGTTGGCCATTGGCCACCCACCCTTCCTATGCGTTTGACAGCCTTGCTTCCTCCACAGATGGAAATTCTGCTCTGAGTTTATCAGACATGGTGGGGTTGATCTCAGGTGGTCATGGAAACTCTTGGAAAACTCCCTTTTTCCCCCTAATTGGTTATCCAGAGGAGAGAAACATTCAGCACATTCTCCTTTTAAAATATAGAGTCTGGGGTTCATTTCCTACATTTTTAAGAAAACTGGCATTATTCTTAGTTCCTCTTGGCTATGCTGATTTTTTTTTTAATAAAATGCAATAGAAAACTAAATGAGACATCTACCAGTGTGTGCAGAGGATCCTGGTTTTATCCCCCTCAGAGAGAAGGTCTCTTTAATGAGAAAGGCAGCTAACCAGGATAATGGTACTGAATTTTCACATTGAGGAAAAACTGGGAAAGACAGTTTGCTTTCTCATGTTTATTTCCATGCAAAATTTTCTTTTTCAAGAGGAAGATGCAGGGTCCCACCAACAAGCAGGAAATTGCATCTCCTACTCTGTCACGCCTCTTCCCTATCACTGATAGTTTCTTTTCTTTTTTTTTTTTTTTAAATTAAACCCTTACCTTCCATCTTAGAATCAATATTGTGTATTAACTCCAAGGCAGAAGAGCAGTAAGAGTTAAGCAATGGAAGTTCAGTGACTTGCCTAGGGTCACCCAGCTAGAAAGTGTTTTGAGGCCACATTTGAACCCAGGACCTCCTATCTCCAGGCCTGGCTTTCTATCCATTGAACCACCTAGCTGCCCCTCACTGACATATTTTCATCCATTCTTTCATCTCCCATGCTACCAGCCTTTACCTTATTGTGAACATAGGCTCTTGGGCCAGGAGGAAATAATGACCTCTCATCTTCTGTCTTCTGAGGATTAACACTTGGGATCTTTGGTGCTTCCAGTCTCCTGCCAACCCAAAGAACACACACTCAAGCCCCATCCAGAACAGCACTAAAACTGCTTTGGCTTGGGATTGAGGGACTTCTTGTGGTTTTGGAAAAGCTCCCTTGTTGAAATAATGCTGGCAATGTGGAGTATTGGCTACCTTATGGCAGGTAAAACCAGCATTGGCAAGCCTGGCCAACCGAACCGAGGGCTCTTCTGTTGAAGCTACTCTCAGTGACTCACCGTGTCCTTCACTAATACCAGCCTGTATATATTGTGTACCATAAATACATCCTTTCACCCTTTGTCCATTACCATGGCCCATGAGGCTAAGAATGTCTAGTTACACAAGATTTTGCTTCTTAACATTTCTTCATGACTAGGACAGCTATTTTTAATGCATGTAAATGGAACATTCTTTTGGGGGCTCTTGAAGGAGTAAAATGGGGGAACCTCTCCTGCCTGAATGTATCTGTCTAGGAGAAAGAAATAAATACTCACACTAAAGTTTGGAGTTGGTTTCTAACTTCCTCAGCCATTCAGGAAAATGAGGCTTGATCTGACTCTTTCTGGAATATGGTGGTGGTTCCCTAGGAGAGGTGGAGATTACAAACATTTTGGTACAACTTTAAGTCAAAGAACAGGTAGGTGGCACAAAGGATAGACTATCTGTGATTGACACTGGGGAAAACTTGAGTTCAAATCTGACCTTAGACACTAACTGTGTGATCCTGGGCAAGTTACTTCACCCTGTTTGCCTCAGCTTCCTCATCTGTCAAATGAGCTCGAGAAGGAAATGGCAAACCACTCCAGTGTTTTTGCCAAGAAAACTCCAAATGGGGTCCAGGAAGAGCCAAACGTGACTGAAAAACAAGTCAGAGAATGATGCCAGAGCAATTCTGGTAAATCACTGCCATGCTGAAAGGCATACCTATTTTGGACAGATTTTGTTCAGGGAGAAAAGGTTATCACTTTAGTTCTTGGCTCATCCTGTTCAGTTTACCTTGCAGGAGGGCAATCTTATTATTACCGGACTGGTTGCTCTCAGTTATTCAATTCGTAGAGGAAGTCTTGAAGTCAGAGGCCCTGGTTTTGATTCTTGGCTTTTATTCTCTTAACCCTCTGTTTCCAGACAGAGTCCAAATAGCACCTTGTACTAACAATTTTACAACATATGTTGGGAAGTCCAAATTCTTTTATTAGCAGATTGGTGGGAGCTAGCTAGCCATAAAGATAAAAATGAAAACGATCCAGACCTCAAATAGCCACATTTTCTTGAGGATGGCAGTGAGTCTAAATATTTAGGGGAAGTGTGTCATTTCAGAGGATTTTGAAGGAAATGAGTTGAGAGTAGTTGAAGAAATGAGTATAATTTGAGGGAGAACAACTAATACAAAGATACAGAAATGGGTGTTGGAGTGTCATGTACAAGAAACAGCAAGGAAGTCAATTTGCCTGGACCTTAGGAATCATGTCCAACTCTTCATGATGCCATTTGGGATTTTCCTTGGTAAAGATATTGGAGTGGTTTGCCATTTCCTTCTCCAGCTCATTTGAGAGATGAAAAAAATAGGCAAACGGGCTTCTGTGACTTGCCCAGAGTCACATAATAAGTACTTGAAGCTATGAATACAGTCTTCCTGACACCATTCACTGCACCCAGTTGGTCTTAGCTAGCTGCCCATTTGGAATTTGTTATTTCAGTCAATTTCAGTCAAATTTGACTCATGATCCCATTTGGAGTTTTCTTGGCAAAGATACTAGTGACTTGCCATTTCCTTCTCCAGCCCATTTGACAGGTGAGGAAACTGAGGCAAACAAGGTTATGTGACTTGTCCAGGTTCACACAGCTAATCGGTGTCTGAGGCCAGATTTGAGCTCAGGAAAATGAGTCTGACTTCAGGCCTAGTGCTTTATCCCCTGTGCTATCTTCCTGCAGAAAAGTTGTAATATATGATAATGTTATTATAGTAATACATATATAATATGCCTAAAGAGGTAAATTTGAAGAAAGGTTGCGAAGAGCTGAAAGCTAACCAAAGGAGTTTATTTGATCCTGTATTCAAGAGGAATCCATTGTCATTTACTGATGAGGAAAGTGACATACACATGCACTTTAGGAAAATCATCATGGCAGATAGGTGGAGGATGGATTGGAGTTAGGAGAAATTTGAGTTGGGGAGACCACTTAGGACACTCTTGTCCCCAGGTGAGAGCTTGAACCAAGATGATAAATGTGAACAGAGAGAGCATGGGAACATGTTGATCTCTGAGCAAGAAGTGCCCACCCTGGCCTTCCATAAAGCATTCGTGGAAGTCTAGATTCTCTTAATCCATGAGGACATTGTTGTACAAAGACCCAGCAGGTCATGAATGGAGCCTATGGTTCCTGACTCCTCATCAATCATTTTGTCTATATGTTCCAGACCATATGGGACCTTTCAAATGAGCTTGATCTTTTGAAACATGGAGTGAAGGAAAGGAGAGAGAAAGCAGCTGCTCTCTCCTGAAATCCCTATAAGCTAGGGATCTCAGAAGTATATAACTCAAGTTTTGGGGAAAGAGTGTTTTCAGTGAGATATTCAGGATTTTCCTGTCAACAGGAAACCCCCAAGGAGGTTGTGCTAAAAATACTTTAATGGCTCCTCAAGCAATAAATAATTCAGAATAGTATGAGTAGTGTATTAAATTACCCTTGGAGTTCCCAACATTTTATTGTTAAAAGTGGTTCACAGAATAAGAAAAAAACTGAGGACAGCTACAGCAAGGTTGTCAGTTTGAGACCCAACTGGTGTACTCCCTCCCCCCCCCCCCCCCATTTGAGAATCATTTTATTCAGTAATGGCAGCATTGGTCCACCTCCTCTTGGACTTCTATGATTATCCCATATTGTGTTCTCCCTCTCAATGTGGGTTTATGGCTTCAAGAGTGTCAGGATTATAGTTAGGTCCCAAAAGAAATTGTTTTTATAGCAAAGAGTTTTTCTTCTTTATGCCATAACTGACTAAAGGAATGGAAGAACCAGAATAGCATTAATTTGTAAAGTAGAGGATTTCGGAGTTTTGTTTTTTAGGAATCACAAAGCATTTATTAAGCACTTTCTATGTGGAAAACACTGTGCTAAATGATAGGGATACCAAAAGAAAAAATTGCTTGCCTTTTCAATGAGGGGGAGAGAGAATTTTTTAAACAAAAAATGTTTTAAACATGTTAAAATTGTTATTACTTATAACTGGGAAAAATTGTTTTTTTTAAAACCTCTATTAAAGAGTTCACTTTTTTTAAAGTGAAGAACAATATCCTTCAATCTGCATTCAGAGTTCATCAGTTCACTCTGGAGGTGGATGACATTTTTCATCATGAGTCCTTTGGAATTGTCTTGGATCATTGTATTGATCAGAGTAGCCAAGTCTTTCACAGTTGATCATCATCACAATATTGTTGTTATCATGTACAATGTTCTACTGGTTCTGCTCACTTCACTTTGCATCAGTTCACTTAAGTTTTTCTAGGTATTTCTGAAACTATCCCCCTCATCATTCCTTACTGCACAAGGTATTCCTTCATATTCATATGCCACAATTTGTTCATCCATTCCTCAATTGATGGACATCCCCTCAATTTCCAGTTCTTTGCCATCACAAAAAGAGCAACTGAATATTTTTTATACAAATAGATCCTTTTCATTTTTCTTGGATCTCTTTGAGATATAGACCTATAGAGTTCTGAGCTTGAAGTCAGGAAGATCTAAGCTTAAATGTGATCTCAAAGGCTTATAAGTTGTATGGCCCTACGCGGGTCACTCAGCCTCAGTTTCCTCAACTGTCAAATGAGGTTAATAATAGTACATATCTTCAGGGTTGTGAAAATCAAATTTTCAGCCTATATGGTGAGTATGAGCAGACTACAATATATAACCACCTTCACAAACAAAAAAAGGTCGCCAATATATGCAAAGAAATAGAAGGTAGCTCGGTCAAATGGGTGAGGATGAGAGCCAACAGGGAATAGCTCCCCACCCCAGAATCCTTGTGTTGTGGAGGGCTTGAGGTGAACCCCCTGGGTTTGGGATGGGTTCCCTTTGCAAGATGCAAGACTCCACAACTTAGCTTTGAAATAAAAAAAAAATTTATTCATTTGGAATTCATGTTGAATTTGGCTGGGAAGACATCGATTCTGGGGGTCTTTATACTCTTTACAACAGGTGATACATGACTTCAGGAGGGTATGCACTCAGGCCCAAGGGGAGGGGATTGGTTGTCTGGCTGGGGTTAGCCTGAAGACCTAGGGAGTGACCCTCATAGTTTAGGGGACAAATAGATGTCTTAGATACATCCCCATGGTATCAAAGCATAGCCTGGACATGTATCTCTGTCCATCTCAAAACCTAAAGGAAGATCCAAGGAGGATCATTCTCTCCGGGGACTTTTCCTTTGATAGAGATCAGGAGTTTTTGATGTTTTAGGGTTAGTCACAAGAATGCAAGGAAGCAAGGGAATTGTCCTGCTTACAGTTTGGCCTGAAACACTTCCATAATTGGGGGGTGCAAGGTAAACGTAGGGTCCCACATCACTTGAAATTTAAGGAAGGCCTTCTGTGGGCTCCCTGTGGCAATCTTATGGGATAACATAGGCAAGATTCACACAAGATAAGTAATGAAGTAGGGTTATGCTCTGTGTCATCTGAAGAAACAATCAAATCCAAGAAATCACATATCCATAGGAATAGTGGAGAATTCTTAGTATCCATTGAAGCAAATGTAGCAGATTGCTTTGGTTGTGGGGCTGGTGAGCTCTCAGGCAGAGCTTTTGGTCAATTTGGTGCCCTGCCTTTGTGTGGACCTAGCCCAGAGGGAAGTGTAGCTCCTGTTGAAATACTATACAATTGTATTCTATTATTATTTTTTTAAACCCTTACCTTCCGTCTTAAAAAAAATCAACACCGTGTATTGGTTCCAAGGTAGAAGTGCGGCAAGGGCTAGGCAATGGGGGCTAAGTGACTGGCCCAGGGTCACACAGTTAAGAAGTGGGAATTGTATTTATAATGTGCTAAAAATGGCACAGACCTTTTTTTTTGGTCATCTCAGTGTTTCTAACCGGGAGGATTGACCTAGGCTAGCTAGACCCTAGTTGACAGAAGTGATTCCATGTTTAAACACGGATTGACCTATGTACCCAATCATTGGCTGTTCAGCTACATTTAAACAAGGAATGCAGACTTTTAAAACTCAGAATCAATTAAGCAAACTTCATCTAATCCATGTGTGCAAGGTTTGCAAACTTTCTTCATTATAATCTCCTTGTGGTAGATGGAGGGGAGGGAGGAGGGCAGTGCAGACTCCCCACTGATTCACTGCTCCCAAGACCCCCCTTCCATTCAGCCCCTGTGAGTGCCCTACAAACAAAATCATATATAAGATCAGGGGCCCAGGGATCCGGGCTCTTGATAAGGGTTTCCATCTTACCGTGTGCCTAAATCTGTGGGATTGTAAAGCTGGGAAGTAGCATTCTTTTTTAAACTCTTACCTTCCGTCTTGGAATCAATGCTGTGTATCAGATCCAAGGCAGAAGAGTGGTAAGGGCTGGGCAGTGGGGGTTAAGTGACTTGCCCAGGGTCACACAACTAGGAAGTTTCTAAGGCCCAATTTGAACCCAGGACCTCCCATTTCTGGGCCTGGTTCTCTATCCACTGAGCCATACAACTGCCCTCAGAAGTAGCATTCTTGAAGCCTGTGAGTAATAAACTACCTGACTTGTCATCCTTTGAGTGCTTATGCTCCTTCTTGGCACATTCCCCTTGATCTCTTCACATTAACATTTTCAGCAAGCTGTGGTTGAAACGTTCAGTTTGGGGACCCCCATGGGAATAGTAAGGTATAGGTCTAGATTCTCCTACTTGGCAAAGCCAATGACTCCTGAGGTAGCTTGAGTTCAAAGTCTCTGCTTTGATTAGAATGGATCTTGACAGGGAGTTTATACAATAAGAAATACTTTTCCCCAAACACCTTTGTAACCATGGATTCTTTCTTGGTTCCTGCCTTCTTCCTCAATGTCTGTAACTCAGGTGCCTTCCACCTCTACATCTTCCTTCACCCTTGTCTCAGGTGAAGAGGTAGGCTAGCCCCTCTACACATTCAAGTAATCCCATTCAATTCCATCCAGCCCCCTCTGTCTTCCCCACTCTTTTGCTTATTTTTAGTCTCTTCCTCTCTACTGGTCTACCTTCTAGAAACATGTCCATGTACCCCCATCATGAAAGAAAACCTCACTTAATCCTTCCATCCCTGCTATTATCCTATCTCTTCTGCCCTTTCTAGACAACCTCCTTGAAAAGGCCATCTACAATAGACGCCTCCATGTTCTCTCCTCCCACTCTCTTTTCTTTTTTAAACCCTTACCTTCTGCCTTAGAATTGATACTAAATATTGGTTCCAAGGCAGATGAGTAGTAAGGGCTGGGCAATTGGGGTTAAGTGACTTATCCAGGGTCACACAACTAGGAGATATCCAAGGTCAAATTTGAACCTAAGACTTCCCATCTCCAGACTTGGCTCTCTATCCACTGAGCCACCACCTAGCTGCCCCCGTAATGCTTTTCTTTAACACAATATGCACAAGTCTCATGCTTTTTAGTAACATCAGCTGCCATCTTGAACTAGCAAAATCAATTTCTTACCCACTCAAATCCTCTCTTGACCTTTATGTCTAAAGTCATAATGTTCAACTTTAATGGCCATAAAATGTGATATGAGTTAGGCCATTACAACACTTCTCTGAGACCATATATGAAATCAATGACAATCCAGCACACAACTCTGCTGAGCGGCTCTGACATCTGCCATTGTCTCAACAAATCTACCTTCTAGTGACTGGTACTCGAGTTTGTTAGCATTAGTGCTCTTCTTCTTGATTCCTATTACTTCTCGTAATCTTTTCTTGGCATCTGCTGTCACCAGAAGTCGTCTACAGAGACAGCTGAAGTTAAGAAGACTGGTTCAGGGAAACAAGGTTCACATATACTGCTAGCTTCTCTAACAAAAGTCACAAGCTCTCAGCTATACTCGCTTGTGGTCCAGTTCCCTGTGTGGCACTTAAAGTGTTTCCTAATACTTTAGGTAGCATCAGAGCTTTGACCCTAGTGACCTCCAGGGGTTCTGAGACTACACTTTGAGATCTTCTGCACCGTAAAGTATTGCCTCAGAAGCTAAAAGACACAAATTTGGCATTTGAATTGTCTTCCTCTTATTAAGTCCTTTGAACATAAGAGGGTGGATGCTGTCGATTTATTTAAAATTATTTCACAAGTTTTTATTTAGGATCTATGTCTACTGCACACCCAGGACAGTGTTAGGTGTTCAAAGTGTTAAAAGGATGTGCGTTGAACAGGATTGTTCAAGCACTCTTATTTGCCCCTCACCCTACTTCTGACCCATCAAAAATCCTTTTCCCAATATAAAGGTTCCTTTTTCTCTCCGGGAAAGAGAATCAAAGGATCTGCAGCTCTCTTTATCTTTTTTTTTAAGTTGTCACTCAAAACACATTTCCATATTGGTCATTGTTGTAAGAGCAAAGGCATACATAACCAAAACCCAAAAATAAAACCATAAAATGTTGATGTGAAAGATAGTTTGCTTTGATCCACATCCATCAACTAGAACAGTTCTTCCTCTGGAGGTGGATAGCCTTCCCTGTCATAAGTCCTTCAGAATTGTCCCAGATCACTGTATTGCTGAAAGTATCTTTATCTTTTTGACATCTCCAAATCCCCAGCAAGACATAGCACTTCTGGCAAAATATCTCTCTCTAAAATATTTCGATCTCTTTAATGGGGATGTTTCCTTATTCAACCGCTTTTTTCCAGTAGTATTCCCAGTAAGTATAACCTGACTAGCAATTGGCAATAATTACCATTGTTTATAAAGACAAAATTGAAATTTGTCAACCTACTTCTCCACTGTCAGTCCTGGTCGATGGGGTCCAACCTGAGGTAAATGAGACAGAGAGGTTGAGTAATGCAGTGAGGCTTTATTGTGGGAAAGGAAGCAGGGTGGTGGTGGAAGGAAGGGAGAGCGAGTGGGGAGCTCACAAACAGTAGATGGCTAGAGGTCTCCACCTGGGTGGAGAAGGGGGCAATCTTTTGTAGGTTGGTGGTCTGGAACAAGGTAACCTAGATTGTCTCTGTTAGGCAAAGTGGGGTACTTGTGATCAGATGATTGGGTAGCCCTAAGGGGGTTGGCTTTGGGGTTGGGGGCTTTTGGTTCCCAGGCTTGTATAGTCCTTAGAAGGGTACAGACAATTTAAGTCCAGAATATCAATCCATCGTGGGTTTGTCATGGCATAGGATGGGAATAGTGCCCTATGAAGGGGAACTACTTGCTTTGTTCTGGAGTTCCAGCAAGTGCTAGGGAAGTGTTTGTGTGTGTGGAGGGGTGCGCTATTATAGGTCTGGGTAGGAATTGGGGAAGGGGAAAAGGGGTTTTGGTTCCATGATATATCACCCATCATCCCTTTCTCCACTCCACCCTGTGCCCAAGGAAAAAAAGATTAGGTTCCTATGGTGGATTCTATAAGGAGAAAGGAGAAACAGAGATACAGAGTTACTGGCATGCAGTCAGTAGTCTGGGATTTCATGAACAAGGCTTCTGTTTCAGTATCACCTCCTACCCCAATGGCCCAAGCAGCCTCCTTCCCAAAGTCCTGGCACCATTTTTTGTGGGGATTACCTCTGCCTACACTTCTGCTCTCCTAGTTTCACGTGCCCCAGCTCCTCATGCCTCAGCTCCACATGCCTTCTACCACTTCCCTTTCTCCAGCTCCCTGTTGCTTCCTACAATGTCAGGAAATTTGTTCCTCTTTGAGTCTGTCTTGGACTACTGGGGAACTGATTTTAAAGGTCACCTTGAGCTATGGCCTCATCCTATTGTATCATTTCCTTTCAGATTCTTTCAGGAGACTAACTTATACCTAATTTTTAAAAGAGCCACTGCTTTGGCCAAGTCTTTTTAAACTTTTTTTTTAATTACATGTAGAAACAATTTCTGACCATTGTTTTCTGGCATTTTATGATTCAAATTTTCTTCCTCTCTCCCTTCCCGCACCCTCCCTGAGGCAGTAAATAGTTTGACGTAGGTTATACCAGTACTTTTCTCCAATACGTGTTTCCACCATGCTGTGACAGAAGACACATATACAATAAAAAGCTTGTGAAGGAAATAAAGAGAAAGCATGCTTTGATCTGCAATCAGACTCTAACAATTCCTTCTTTACTGTGGAAAGCATTTTTCAACAAGTCTTTTGTGCTTATCTTGGGAATTACTTTACTAATAATGGTTTAGCTCTTCACAGTTGATCAACATACAATATTTCTGTTACACTGTTCCCCTGGTTCTGCTCACTTCACTTTGCATCAGTTCATATAAGTCTTTCCAGGTTTTTCTAAACTCATCCTGTTCATCATTCCTTATGGTGCAACAGTATTCCATTGTTAAACCATTCCCCAAGTGATTCATATTCCCTCAGTTTCCAATTCTTTGCCACTACAAAAAAAATACTGCTAAAATATTTTGGTACATCCCTTATCTCTGATCTCTTCAAGATACAGACCTAGTAGAAAGGGAGGGAGGGAGAGAATTTGGGTTTATGTTAGAGTAGTAATCATTAGTATTGATCCAAATAGGTCTCTCTTTCCCTTTATAGAAAATACATGTGTTCTGAAAACATATCATATATCAAACAATATAAAAATGCCCTTATTGTCAATGGAATCTCTTTAAATGCATATTTGAAAAGCAAAAAATCACCTTTCCCACCTTCTATTTCCAACAATAAAGTGCTTTGTAGATTTGGTTGAGCTTTCTTAAAATGAATATATTGGGGCAGCTAGGTAGCTCGATGGATAGAGAGCCAGGCGTAGAGTCGAGTGGTCCTGGGTTCCATGTAGCCTCAGACACTTCATAGCTGTGTGACTGTGGGCAAGTCACTTAATGCCAGTTGACTATCCCTTACTGCTTTTCTGTCTTGGAACCAATAGTATCAATTCTAAGACAGAAGGTAAGGGGTTTTTTTTGTTGTTGTTTTTTTAATTAGTATATTGGTCAGCTGAAAATAATATAAACTCTTTGGTCATTTTTTTCATTAAATGTTTATTAAATTAGGAATGGAATCAGGGATCTCTTGATTTGTCTTATTTTGTGCTACTTCCTTTTTTTTTCTCAGACCCTTACCTTCCATCTTAGAATCAATACTATGTGTTGGTTCCAAGGCAGAAGAGTGGTAAGGGCTAGGCAATGGGGGTTAAGTGACTTGCCTAGGGTCACATAGGTAGGAAGTGTCTGAGGCCAGATTGAACCCGAGATCTCCCATCTCTAGGCCTGTTTCTCTATCCATGAAGTCACCTAGCTGCCCTAGGACTAGGCAAAACGGGGTTAAATGACTGACCCAGGGTTACATCCAGCAAGTGTTTAAAGCCAGATTTGAATACAAATCCTCCCAATGCTCTATCCACTATGCCACCTAGCTGCCCCTTCCTGCTATCTTTTTGACAACTCATTTATTGAGACCTCCTCTGGACTGAAAAAAATAGCTCTTATTGGTGGATTCTTAATGAGGAGGTGGGCTAAGAGGTCTCGGCTCCTCCTGGCTTCAGGAGGGGAGGCCAGCTGAAAAAGTGTTCTGGTCATGAGATTTATTTTAGCAGCAAGAAAATCCACTTTGCTGTGGTCAGATTTCACCTTCTTGAGCCAAGTCACCTGAAACCTCAGTAAGGGGGACCAAGGACAGAAGCTCATAGCTCTTGGGGCATATCTGGCTTAGATTAGATACTATTTACAGTGAGGAGACTCAAATTCCCAGTTGGGTGGGATCCATCCAAATTTAGCAGTTGACTTAGAGCAGGAATGCAGTGATATTTCTAGGACTGTCAGAGAAGAGCATCTTTTGAATGATTGTAAAGGATGACCTATTGACAGAGAAGGGAATATTACAAACTGATATTAATAATCAAATAATACAATATTAAAGTTAATTTTCCTCCACCTTTTCCACTAATCCACTGGGTTCCCACATGAGGATCTGACTCCTGAGAAATGCCATTTTGCCTGATTGGGGGATATCTCCATTTGCTATGAGACCCTAAATGGAGTCGCAAAGAGTCAGACATGACTGGAAAAGTATCAACAACATATTTTAGGGTATTTGATGTACTAGAATTTACTAACTAATCAAATAATTACTTACAATATTGTTGATCATTAAGGATTTCCCTTTTCCAGCCAAGAACCCCAATTTAGAAGGAAACACCAGGGGTTTGTTGAGCTTTCTAGAAAATTCTAAGCAATTACCTCAGGACCACAAGGCTAAAATAAAGTTACAAGTCAAGAACAAAGCGTTTATCTAACAGGAAAGAAAAACAAGTTAAAAATATATTTGTGAGGGCAGCTGGATAGCTCAGTGGAGTGAGAGTCAGGCCTAGAGACAGGAGGGTCCTAGGTTCAAACCTGGCCTCAGCCACTTCCCAGCTGTGTGACCCTGGGCAAGTCACTTGACCCCCATTGCCCACCCTTACCATTCTTCCACCTATGAGACAATACACCGAAGTACAAGGGTAAAAAATATATATATACATATATATATTTGTCATGTTAAATCATGGCAAATCAGTAACATTTAATCTCAAGGACTCCAAGATGAGAGAAAGGAGTTATAATTAATGGAGGTAGTTGATAGCACAGTGAAAGAGCACCAGGTTTAGAGTTGGGAGAACTTGGGTTCAAATCTGGCCTCTGTAAGTGTTAAAATTACTGGTTTGGCTAAATATATGAAAATTATAAATCTTTTATTTATAGAGAAATATAAAAGGGTAGAAAAGCCATTAACCTATCTAACTAAATATTGTTCCAATGCTTGGCTCAGCCAGGACTTGTTAACCTTCAATCAGAATTAAACTATCTCCAGAAGACAGGAAGGGAAAACCAGCTATCCACTTATCCAAGACAATGACTGGAGCTGAAGGTGACTCCTGAGGCCTACTTTCTTCTTTAAGCCAACCTTCTTGAAGCCGACTTTCTTCTTAGAGTGACCCTCTTCTTGGAGTTTACTCTCTACCAGCCTCCTTCACCAGACTGCCTGTTTTTATGGTGGTGTCCCCTTTTCGGGGGGGGGGCCAATCACAGTTTCCAAATTGTCTGAGTTGTCACCTTTGGATTCACACCTTTCTGAGTGTGTGAACTCTTCTTCTCACCTAGCATCAAGTAAGGTGTGAACTCACTAAGTGGTTTTCAAGATTCTCCCACCTAGTTCAAGCTTGTGTTGATTCAAAGTTATTGCCAACCAGAGTGTTAATTCCAACTAAGCAAAGAGAACAAAGGATTCCCTTTTCACAAGTGTGAACTCAAAAAGAACCAAGAATTCCCTTTTATACCTCACACACTTCCTAGATGTGTGACCCTAGGCAAATTATTTAATCTCATTTTGCCTTGCCCTTTCCCTTCTGTTTTAGGATTGTTACTATGACAAAAGGTAAGGGTTTTTAAAAAATGGAGCTCCAAACAACTGTAAAATTATTAGAACAGGAGGCCTTTCAATCAATTAGTCAGTCAGTCAAGTATTTACTGAGTGCATACAATGTACCAGTATAGTGCTAAAGCTGATTATACAAAAAAAAGGTCCCCCCCCCCAATTAGTCCCTTTCCTCAAGGAGTTGATGTTCTTTTTTTTTTTTTTTTTAAGAAAAATTTTTTCCATGGTTACATGATTCATGTTCTTACTCTCCCCTCCTCCAATGCTCCCTCCCCCTACCAATGCACATTTCCAATGGTTTCTTCATGTGTCATTGATCAAGACCTATTTCCATATTATTGATAGTTGCACTGGGGTGGTCATTTAGAGTCTGCATCCCAAATCATGTCTGCATTAACCCATTTGTTCAAGCAGTTGTTTTTCTTCTGTGTTCCCACTCCTGTAGTTCTTCCACTGAATGTGGGTAGCATTCTTTTCCATAAATCCCTCAGAATTGTCCTGGGTCATTGCATTGCTGCTAGTACAGAAGTCCATTACATTCTATTTTACCACAGTGTATCAGTCTCTGTATACAATGTGCTTCTGGCTCTGCTCCTTTCACTCTGCATCAATTCCTGGAGGTCTTTCCAGTTCACATGGAATTCCTCCAGTTTATTATTCCTTTGAGCACAATAGTATTCCATCACCAACAGATACCACAATTTGTTTAGCCATTCCCCAATTGAAGGACATCCCCTCATTTTCCAGTTTTTTGCCACCACAAAGATCAAGGCTATAAGTATTCTTGTACAAGTCTTTTTCCCTATGATCTCTTGGGGTACAAACCCAGCAATGGTATGGCTGGATCAAAGAGCAGGCAATCTTTTAACTCTCTTTGGGCATAGTTCCAAATTGCCATCCAGAAAAGATGGATCAATTCACAAGGAGTTGATGTTCTAAATGGAGAAGATGTGCAAAAAAAACTCAGCACATGCAAAATAAATGGGGCATCTAGGAGGCACATTGGATAGAGCATTGGTCCTAGAGTCAAGGAAGAACTGAGTTCAAATGTGACCTCAGGCACTTCCTAGCTGTGTGATCCTCGGCAAGTCACTTCACCCTGTTTGCCTCAGTTTTCTCATCTGTCAAATGAGCTAGAGAAGGAAATGACAAACCGGTTCAATATCTCTACTAAGAAAATCCCAAACTAGTCATGAAAAGTTGGACACAACTGAACAGCAATAAGATAACTACAGAGTAGACTATTGCTAGAATATTCTAGTGCACCCTAGTCATCTCATGTATCGAATTAAGACCTTTTTATTCTACTTTGCCTATAAGTTTGAGTCTAGAATATTCTGATTTTTCACACTACACAATTCCAATAACCTAAACACATTAACCTCATATTCAGTGTCCCCTACAGTCAGTCCCTGGCAAATCTTTTCAAACTTATAGCTCACCATTCAATAAATTCGATAAGCATTTATTAAGTCACTGTGTTAATGCTTCCTATTGATTATCCAGAAAACATGCTTTGTCCATCCCTATCTCTATGCTTTACTCACATTCTTCTCCTCCATCTTTCTCTACATCCATGTCTTAACTATCCTCCCAAGCCAACTTCAAATCTCTTTATTACTCCATAAGACCTTCCCTGACAGTACACTACTTTGGACTGCTGGTTAGATTTATGCCCTACTTCCCCAACTTGACTTTTAAGTTCCCTGAGGGAAATGCCTGTCCTATCTTTGTATTTCTCAGTATTTGGAGCTGGAGGACCCTTAGAACTGCTCTAGTCCAACCACTTCATATAGATGAAGCCTCAAGGAGTTGAAATGAAATAAAAGAATGCAACTTTTAACAAGGGCCCCCAGATCCCAAGTTTAACCTTTTGGTGACAAGTAGTGTGATTGATTTGCCATACTGGTTGATTCCTGCTTCTGCCAGTAGCCTGTCTCAGTCTCCTCATTTATAAAATGGGAGTAATGATATTCATACTATAATTTGAAAGGCCCAAAGGACTTGATAAAGGCAAAGTGTTATTGACTACAGTTATCCCTTCCACACTGAGGGAGTTATGGGTGCAGCAGATCATGGTTGCATGATCTGGAAAATGTGCATAAAATTTTTTGGCCCTGTCTTCATACCAAAAAAGTATGAATTTTTTCTTTTCTTCTTCTTTTTTTTTTAAAGAAGTGTTTATAGTGGTAACTCAGTGGATGGAGAGCCAGGCCTAGAGACAGGAGATCCTGGGTTCAAATCTGGCTTCAGACACTTCCTAGCTGTGTGACCCTGGGCAAGTCACTTAACCCCCGTTGCCTAGCCCTTACCACTCTTCTGCCTTGGAACCAATACACAGTATTGATTCTAAGGCGGAAGGTAAGAGTTAAAAATAAAAATAAAAAGGAGTATTTTTAGTACCAACCTTACCCCTTGCAGCTTTAAAATCTGGGACTCTCTTCTTTTGGCCAAAGTATGTCCTCTGAGGCATTCCTTTCCAACGCAGGGCAGTTCCTTCAGCATACAGTATCTGTTCCAATTTGTAGCCTTTCTCCTCAATCGGCTTCTTCAGGGTTTCAGGAACTCTCTAGCTGCCTCTTGATCAGCAGACACTGCTTCCTCTGTTTTATTCATTTCTGCATTTCAAAAATTTCCCTGTTGTCTGCTTTTACCTTGTTGTCTTTGGCTTCCACAAAAATACCCCCAAATTCCTGTTTAATTTCTGATGTCAGCCCTCAATATATTGAAACCTTGATGGTGAAAGTCTCAACGTGGTAGGGATACCTGTTCTAGACCCTTAACCACTATTTGAGAGAAAGAACATTCTAGGGAGAGGGTACTGAACTGGCAGTCAGGAAGCCCTGTTTTCAAATCCTACCACAAACACCTGCTGTGTATAACCTTGGGCAAGTTATGTCTCCATGCCTCATTTCTGTTGTCATTTGTAGCCTTATGGCAGTATCCAATCGTTGGGGATCCCATTTGGAGTTTTCTTGGCAAAGATACTAGATTGATTTGCTATTTCCTCCTCCAGCTCGTTTTCTAGATGAGGAAACTAAGGCAAACAGGGTTTAGTGACCTGCCCAGGGTCACACAGCTAGAAAGTTTCTGAGACCAGATTTGAACTCAGGAAAAAGAATCTTCTTGACTCCAGGTCCTGGGGTTGCTCTATCCACTACATCACCTTAGCTGCCTTCAATTCTAGCTTCTACATAATGAAAGATTGAGTCCATTACCTCTAATAAGGTCTTTTCTGCCTCTAAATCTATGGTCTTATTTGCTAATTTCTCTGATAACCAAAGAAGCCAGGCCAGAAGCTCTCTTTAAGCTACGATGCCACAAGCCCCCCCCCCCCTGCCCCCCACATTCTTTAGACCGTTTTTGTTTTGCTTTTCTTGATGACTCCGAGTTAAGTACAGCGCCCGGTACACAGTAGGCGCTTAATACATAAAGGCTTATTGACCGGATGTCGACCCAGCTTCCCCACGAAGCAACTTGGGGGTGTCGGTCACGTGACCTCTGGGACTCTTCATTCTCTTTCTGCTGGCCCGGCGGGGGTTGCTAGGCAACGTGTAAACTTTGCAACTTGCAGCCGTTTGAAAAGCCGCAGGACCCCGGACGCTCTAGTTCTCACTGGCGAGAAGAGCGGACAGAGGGTAAGGGATTGGGCAGCGGCCTGGGTGGGCAGGAAGGGAGACCAAGCGGGTCTGTGGTTTGAAGTCACAGTCATTGTAATAAATTAAGAATGCTGCAATAAATTCTTTGTCAAATATGGAGGAGGGGGAGAGAGAATGGAAGGACTCTGGCCCGGGACACCTTCCCCTCGAAGAGACGAGTGCAAGATTTAGAAGTATCGGCTCCGCCCCCTCAACCACCCAGTCCTCTCCTTCCTGCCATTTTCCCTAAATTTATTTCCAATTAGCGAGTAAGCCTGCCCCTCCGGTCCCCTTCAAGGAGCTTACTTTCTATGTAAGAGATGTGGAAATAAGTAGGTTGACGCAAGATGCATACCGTATAACTGGAAAGAAATCTTAAGACGGGAGAGTTCTTCTAGGAACTAGCAAGTGGGAAACAGGAAAGGAGCCCCATAGAAAGTGGCTTTAGGGATAGCTCGAAGGAAGCCCGGGGTCGATTTTAAAAGGTGGAGGGAATAAGCAAAGCTTTCCAGGATTTGGGGGATGGCCATCCACTGCAAAGACTGGAATGACGGGAGGTCCCAAAAGATGGGAGATGGGATGTCCGAGGTGAAGCCGGATTGGGAAGAATTTGAAGCGCCAAACAGAGGACTTCTTATTTGATTCTGAAGGTATTTCCCGTTATAGCTTCACTTGGCACGGGGCAGGTTTAGGCACTTCCTCATAGACCCCTATGTCCACTTCTCCCCTCCACATTCCTGATGTCTCCAGCACCAGTTCCGATCAATACTGCCGGCTTTTCCAGGTAACATTTGATTATGCCTCTTAGTCTGTTTCCTAAGCAATACAGGAAAGTTGGCTCTGATAACAGCAGAGCCTGATAAACCCTGACAGGGAGCGTCTAATCTCTCACCCCACTCATTCAATTAGTAAGCAAACCCTGTTCCTTCTATCTCTACAAGAACTCCCCCACCCTAGTTCAAGACCACATCTCTCCTCCACCTACTATTTTTTTATTTTTTTTTTAAAATAAACTCTTACCTTCCGTATTAGAATCAAAACTGTGTATTGATGCCAAGGCAGAAGAGAGGGAAGGGCTAGGCAATTGGGATTTAAGTGACTTGCCCAGGGTCACACAGCTAGGACGTGTCTGAGGTCAGATTTGAACCAGGATCTCCTGTCTCTAGGCCTGGCTCTCCATCCACTGAGCCACCCAGCTGCCCCTTCCACCCACTATTTTTAACAGTCCTCTAAATGGTATCCCTGATGCCAGCCTATCCCCTCCATAATCCCTGATTCAAGCCAGTATCTTGGGCAATCTCCTTAAGAAACCATCACTGATGTCCTCTTGCCTTCCACTGCCTCCTGATCTTGGCATTCAAAGCTTTCTATAATCTAGCTCCAATTCGCCTATTAGAGCTTATCTTAGGCTACTTTTCTTTTACATATCTAAATCCGCAACACATTAGATCTCTCGGGGTCCCTTATTCTCACTCTGTACCCTCCCAACTCCAAGCTTTTGCTCAGGTTGATGCTCAGGTCTAGGAAGATTCTCCTTTTCCATTTCCATTTGTTAAAATCCCTACCTTCCTTCAAGACGCAGCTCAGATGCTACCCTCTACCCTCAGAATGTATGATGACCCAGCAAAGGAGATGGTGGAATGGTTAGCTAAGTAGGAGGAGAACCAAGAATAGAGAGATTCTTCTCCCTCAGTGTTGTCTAACCTAGGTTTGAAAACTCCTCCAAAGCAAGGAAAGTATGTTTGAAAGTATTCCTTGTTCTAGGTTTCACCACCATCACCCCATGGAAGATATTCACTCTCTTCACAGATTTTTCATAACCCTTTGCCCAAACTTCCCCTTTGTGCTTCTTGTCTCACTTCACACTGCCTCCCAGTGTGAAGATTAAAATTAATATGCAAAATACTATTATATTTATGAATATTTTGTTAATAATAAACTAACAAAAGAGACTAACTAAAAGTTACTAACCAGCTCCCTTCCAGGAACAAAAGAGGAAAAGGGAAGAGTTACAGCCAACTATAAAACAATAACTTGACCCCGCAAACGTGGAGGCCACAGGAGAGATTAAAGGGAATTCTGGGAAATACTAAGGACTTATATGGGGGATGCAGTCCAAGGTTCAAAATCTCCATTTATACACCAGAATCCTTAGCTTCCTTTGGGACCCAGCTCAAATGCCACCTTCTACAGGACCTTTCCTGATCCGCCCAGCTACAAGCTATTACCCCCTCATTACCCTCTATTGTACTTATCTTCTATGTATTTCATTAATATTTATATGTATGCATTGTTTCAATAGAATATAAGCTTTTTGAGGACGATTTATCTTGAGGAATATAAGTGCACTTGTGCATGCATGTGTGTGTGTGTGTGTGTGTGTGTGTATCTTGTCTTCATGTCCCTAGCACCTATCACAGTACTTAGCATAATAACTATAATAAATACTAATATCTATTAAGCACCTACTATGGGCCAAGTGGCACAGTGGGTAGAGTGCCAGGCCTGACATCAGAAAAACCCATTTTGCTAAATTCAAATCCAGCTTCAGATACTTATTGGTGGGGTGACTTTGGGCAAGTCACTTAACTCTATTTGCCTCAGTTTCCTCATCTGTAAGATGAGATGGAGAAGGAAATGGCAAACCACTCCAGCATCTCTGCCAAGAAAATCCCAAATGGTGTCACAGAAGAGTTGGATACAACTGAAATGACTCAACTGACATCATAAGCCATGGAGACTAGAAGAATAGTGGATATAAGTAGGGAAATCTAAAGATGAGAGGATTTGGAAGATGGAGAATGAATTCTGTATTTAACATGTTGGTTTTATTATTTCACCAAGACCTCTACTTTGAAATGTCCAGTAGACAACTGATGATCAGGGGAGAGATTAGGGCTGCTTCATAGAATATGTCAGGAATATATGTAGATGTAGAGGAGGGAGGGAGAGAGAAAAGTCAGAGAGAGAGAGAGAGAGAGAGAGAGAGAGAGAGAGAGAGAGAGAGAGAGAGACAGAGACAGAGACAGAGACAGAGACAGAGAGAGACAGAGAGAGAGAGACAGAGAGAGAGAGAGACAGAGAGAGAGAGAGACAGAGAGAGAGAGAGACAGAGAGAGAGAGACAGAGAGACAGAGAGAGAGAGACAGAGAGAGAGAGAGAGAGAGAGAAATGAGAGACTGGAGAAAGAAGAGACCTAAGATAGAGCCTTAGGACATACCTAGAGTATACATTAGAGTGTAGAATATGGATTCACTCTCTAAAAGTCTCCCTGAAGACTGTGGTATTAATATTCCAAATTAATTAATAAAAAAAGAACTGTGATATTGATTGTAAGCCATGGGAGACACTGGCATAGGACCATCCAGCCTGGCATACCTGCATCAAAGAAGCACTATGCACTATGAGCAAAGCAGAATTTCAGTACCTCGAAAGAAAAGTGAGCTGTGCAAATTTAGAGGCATCTCTCTCCTGAATGTTTGTATGGGTTATTTGTGCCTGATCTGTGGTAACGCCTTCGGAGCTTGTATTAGTCTGATTGGCTACACCACTTACCTTCCTGGGAAAACTGAATCTTGAGAGATTCTTTCCCCTCAGCATTGTCTGACTTAGATGGCAAATTCCTCTAAGACCCAGAAAATATCTCTGCCATTCTCTTAGGGCACTAGCCCCGGATGTTGTGTCTGCAGATCAGGAATCTTAACCTTTAAGCATTTACTTCAACAAAATGATAGAGATCCTGACCTCCCCATTTGTGAGGCTGACCAGCAAGTTCATGATAGTGGGGCTGATGTGGGCCCATGAATGCAAGCAAGCTAGCTCTTAGCTCTGACTGTCTGGGGCACTGTCACACTTTGATTTTAAATGTCCCTTCTGTCTGTCTCCAGATGAGGGCACAATGTGGCTTGTTGTCAGATTCTATTGTCATTGGTCTGGAAGCTTTAAATTATGAAACTGAAGCTTTTAAAAGAATATCTCTGCAAAAGAGAATTTTAGATGGAAAGTAACTTTATTCTATTAAACTTTCCGATATCGATGGAAGTACTGACTCTCAGAACAATTGTCTCAGAAAGAAGCCCTTTGAATACACATGTTCCTTATGTAACACCAGCAGTTCTTAAGCTCCTACAGAACAGGGAATGTGTGCCACATCTCAACATCATTTTATTTATTTACTCACTTGTTTATTCATTCAGTTATTTATTTGAAAACCCTTACCATCTCTTATACTTGTGTATTGGTTCCAAGGCAGAAGAGAGGTAAGGGCTAAGCATTTGGGGTTAAGTGACTTGTTCAGGGTCATATAACTAGGAAATGCCTGAGTTCGGATTTGAACCCAAGTCCTTCTGATTCCAAACTGGCTTTCTATCCACTGAGTCACCTAGCTGCCTCTTGTGATTTCTTCGATATGGGAACTCCTTCTAACAAGCCAGGTGACCATCAGATTTTTTTTTAACCCTTACTTTCTGTCTTAATAACAAGTCTAAGGCAGAAGAAATGCAAAGGCTAAGCAACTGGGGTTGAGTGGGTTGCCCAGGATCCCACAGTTAGGAAATGTCTTAAGGCCAGATCTAAACTCAGGTCCTCCTGAATCCAGAACTGATTCTCTATCTACTGCACCACCCAGCTTCCCCAACTATCAGATTTTTAATTGATAAGTCTCAAATCCAAGTCCTCAGGCTCATTGCACTCTTCACAACTGAAGAACAACTCCCTCAGAAACCGAGCAAGGAATTACCATATCTCCAGTTCATTTGATAAAATTCCAGTTCTCTTCAAAACCACATCCCAGGTTCATTTGATAAAATGCCTGCTATATAATATAGGTGTTCCCAGAAAAGAATTTTCCTTTATCCTTTCAACTGACAATGATTTCTCCCAGAGTTCTTTATATGCTTCTTACTAGAAATAATGAAGCTTATGTTTTGTGGAAGCATTTAAAAAATCTATTTAGTTCAACTCCAGGAAAAAAATATTTCTCTAGACAAAAAAAAAACTTTTCAAACTGGTCTCTGGAAAACAGGTTAAGTCAAGAAACAAGGCCTTTTGTAGGGGCATGGACGTAAAACAAATTTAATTCTAGTCTGGTTCACATTCTTATCTTCCACATCCCTTGAAGAAGCTAACCTCCATTCAGAAAGGACTAAGATATTGTATTGATCTCTGAGAGGAGACTATTACTATCTTTGAAAGAAGTTATCAAGGAAGGAATTAAGTATTGTCTTGATCTGGATTATTAATACAAAACTATGTTTTAAAATACTTTTCCTCATTTAAGATTCCTCTAAATGTTATCTCAAATCAGCTTCAGGTAGAGACATGCATACCAGTGTGTGTGTGTGTGTGTGTGTGTGTGAGAGAGAGAGAGAGAGAGAGAATGCTAATTTGAATATTTATATCTCTAAGCTAAAAATGTTTGTCTATTAGATTAATAATAAATTAAAGGTTGTTTTTTTCTTTCAAACTTGTGCCTAAAGGACAGAGGTCAATATTAATATTTTTGACAGCTTCTGATATACATTGTACTTGTCCATGTCCATGTTTTTTCTCCTTTTTCCATTAGATTCTAAGCACCTTTAGTGGTTGTGTTTTCTCATTTATCTATGTATCTTTCCCATTGTCTGGCACAATGGATTGTCCATGGTGTAAAGTCATTTTTCACTATGTCTAACTCTCTATGACTCCTTGTGTGTTTTCTTGGCAAAGATACATAACTGGTTTTTCATTTATTTTTCCAGCTCTTTTTATAGTTGCAGAAACTGAGGCAGAGTAAAATTGATGTGGTCAAGGTTATTGAGTCTCATCCAAAGAACTAATTGATGGCTCAAACTGACTCCGTTTTGAGGAAATAAGCTTTATTATGAGAGAATATAGTAACAGAATAGCTAGTATAGTAAGTAAGAAATTAAGGTAAGGTAAAGAGGTGTGGTAAGTAAAGGGAAAGAGAAAGAGAGAGAGAGTAAAAGGTAAGAGTTAGGAGTGCATAAGGGCTTTCAGGAATGCTTTTCATCTTCATTAGTTACTAGGGAAGGGGTCATTTGTTTGGGTGGTTGTTGCTGTGGCTCCATGGTCCACTCTACTCACTGGGGAAAATAAAACTCAATGTAAATGGGATATTAATGATATATTATATACCATGGAATGCTGGGAGCCATCAAACCCACCCTGACTGACATGGCCACAGGGGGGACCTCGAGGAAGTGCATGGCAGCCTCAGGAAAGATGGAAACCCCTCATTCAGACCCCCATGTGACTCTTCTCTTACTAACACTCCTTATTATTGAAATTATTGTGATCATTATCCCCTCTCAGCCCAAGGGAAATACAGAAAAACATTATAGGCTATTATTAGAGCCCTCACACGCCCCCTACAGACTCTTAGGAAATTCCCACCTTTACATGTAGTAATACAGAAATTCCCCTAGAAGTCACTTCACAACAAACCAGCAAATAATGAGTTAATGTTACAAATTTTAAAACCCTAACTTAGATCTCTCACTCCCATACACAGGTGCCTGCAAAAACAGGCCAGAACAAGCCTCCAAGTTCCTTCCTCCACACTGATCCCTGATTTGGTACAGTACATTAACATAAAAGAACAATGAATGAGAAATGGAGAAATTGTCTCCATGAAAAGGCCTGTACATTCCCACCACTGTAGCCCAAGAAATACGTCAAACACACCTTGAAAAATATTGAAAGTTACTGGAGAATGAAAAGTTGTAACAAAGTTAATATATGACTTAATACATTGTCTCTGAGAAAAGATGTATGATGAGAATGAATTTCCATGCCAACATTATGTGTGATCTCAAAGCATATAAAAATAAAGCTTACTCAAGGCAGAGCAGAGCAGTATCCATGATGCCTGCCTGACTGAAACACTGACTGTCTCTCATTTGTCTTAATCACCCACGCCTTCCCACCTCCACCGAGACCCTGGCCCTGTGAGAGTTATACTCCTGCACTGGAGCAACTTTAGGTCACTTTTGCCTGATTCTGCCCCAAAGGAGGGTAGTGAGTGTGGAAATGGAGAACTGGGGAACTGGGGAACTGAACCATCTGTATTTACTGTTCAGAGACTCCAACCAATGTCTTAGATTATGTAGGGAATGTTCTCATAATTGTGAATCTAAACAACTCATATGCTTTATATGAAAGGTTGCCCCATTCTAATCAACTAGTTATTGTTTCTATATTCTTTTGATTGTGTACCACTACTTGGCAGGGTTTGTGGAACATTTCAGCCCACGTCAAAATGACTTGCCCAGGGTCACCTAGCCTGATTTCAGATTTGAACTCAGATCTTCTTGACTCCAAGCTGGGGGCCCTATCTACTACAGCACCACCTACCTGCCCCAGATTATACATGATATATGCTTAATTCATGTTTATTGAATGAGTTTAAATATAACAAACACTGAGAACTTACCATAGGCAAAACACTGCGTTTGGCTTTGGGTACGATACAAGTTTAGGTGAATTTTAGAGCTTTTCTTCAAGGAATCGCCTGGAAGGAGGGGGTTTGGGAAATGGCCATAAAATGTGTCTTTAAATATAACTTTAGAGAGAGCAGTTTTTGTTGAATGATAAAGTTGGAGACCAGGCTATAAGGAGAGAAATTTTTTTTAAAGCCCTTACCTTCTATCTTAGAATCAATACTGAGTATCATTTCCAAAGCAGAAGAGTGATAAAAGCTAAGCCATTGAATTTAAACAACTTGGGCAAAGAGTGTCTGAGGTCATATTTGAACCCAAGTCCTCCAGACTCCAGGCTTGGCTCTCAATTCACTGAACCACCAAACTGCCCCTGTCCCCATTACAGCTTTTTCTCTTGCACAAAAGGCAAGAGGAATACGGAGCCGTAGTTAGCAGGGATGGAAGGATTGAGTGAGGATTTTTCAAAGATGGGAGAGGTGTGGGAATGTTTCTAGGCAGAAAGAAAATAGTCAATAGACAGGGGGAGATTAAAGATAAGTGAGTGAGAGGGGAGGATAGACCAAGCAGTCTGTGAGAGGAGACAGGATAGAATGGCATCACTTTTGCAAGTAGAGGAATTTGCCTTGGCAGAGAGAAGGGACTACCTCTCCGTGTTAGATAAGGTTGAAGAAAGGAGAGAGTGGCAGAAGGCTACTGTGAGATGAGAAGGAGAGAAGAGGGATCTCTCAGTGAATGTCCTCAAATACTTTTTCAGTAAAATATGAAACAAGATTCTCAGCTGAGAGGGTGGGAAAAGAGGAAATGATAAGAAATTTAAGGAGAAATATTGTGAATGGGAGAATGAGTTGATTGGAGAGCTGTAAAGGATTATCACCTTGTAGCAAAGAGGGCCTATAGATGTTATACAGCACAAATTATGGCAGCTACAGAGAGCAGTGGATGTAGTGATGGCTTCATCCTCCTGAGTTCAAATCTGGCCTCAGACACTTCTGAGTCATGTGACCCTGGGCCAGTCACTTAACCAGGTTTGCCTCAGTTTCCTCACCTATAAAAATGAGTTAGAAAAGGAAAACAAAACATTTCAGTATCTTTGCCAAGAAAATCTCAAATGAAGTCACAAAGAGTCAGACTTGACTGTACAACAACATAAATTTGTAGTGGACTGAGTAAGCATGATTTTGTGATTACCTTCCATCTTTATTCATCTGTAAGTGTTTTGGGAGTGAAGGTGGCAGATGGTGGGAATGATCTAAAGCTGGGATTTGGCAGAGCAAGATCAGTAATATAATAAAGGGGTAAGGGACTCCAAGAGAAGAGGACAGAGTAGCCATGAACTTAAAAGGCTATGTAAGTGTCAGCTATTGTTATTATTATTACTTCTAAATCTTTATGTCCAATCCAGACCACTCTTCCATGTTCCAGAATCACATTTCCAATCACGGATAAAACATTTCCAATTATATGCATGCACTTTAAGGTGTCCAAAATTCAGCTCAATTTCTATCACCTTATACCGGTTCTTCCTTCTGTCTTCACCATTTCTATCACTGACACCTCATTTATGTGTTGGCTTTTTTTTCTCTTAAACCCTTACTTTCTGTTTTAGTAAGGACTAAGATGGAAAAGCAAAGAGGATTGTTATAAATAAAAATTAATCTGGAGGCTTGTTAGATTTATAAACATTTATCAATAAAGAGGGAGGAATAGATAGGGGAAGAGAGAGAGAGAGAGATCTCAGCCTTTATAACTTTAGGGATAGATTTGCTTTTCCATTTAGTTGGCTCAGGCCTCACCTTGCCAGAGATGGCCTGATGAGATAAGGAACAGCTCAGACACAGGTATGGAAGCAAAGAGGACCTCTCTGCTTCCCGCCCTCAATTTTTAAAATTCCCTTTGTTCCTCCCTCCATGGAGAGGTTGTGTTAGCTCTGCCATGCTGATACTCAGGAATGCCATGTTGACAGGGAGCCCAGGCAGCCAGATGTCAGACAAACCACTCTTATGTTCCACCACTGGAATGCTCAGGATCCAAGTCCCCTAAATAATTACCTCACACCCTTATCTTCTGCCTTGGAATACTGTGTATTGATTCCAAGTCAGAAGAGCAGTAAAGGCTAGGCAATGGCAGTTAAGTGACTTGCCCAGGGTCACACAGCTAGGAAGTGTCTGAGGCCAGATATGAACCCAGAACTTTCCAGTTCTAGGTTTGGTTCTCAATCCACTAAGCCACCTACCTGCCTCCATCCTCATTTGTGTTTTAAACTTGATGTGGAACAGAGGTTCCCAAACTTTTTGGGCCTACTTCCCCCTTTCCAGAAAAAATATTACTTAGCCCCCTGGAAATTAATTTTTTTACATTTTAATAGCAATTAATAGGAAAGATAAATGCACCTGTAGCCATCACTGCTTCCCTGGATGGTAGCACCCACTTTGGGAATCACTGAGCAATATCTTCATTCAGGTTAGGCTAGTTTTTCCTTAAACTCAATGGAGAATGCAGGTCAATGCTTACTTTTCTTTTCTAACTATCTTTTTCTTGGGTCTCGGGAGGTTTTTTGTTTGTGTTTTCTTTCACAGCATGATAATATACTTTGTATGACTGCACAGGTATAATCTAGATCAAACTGCTTGCCTTCTTCATGAGGGAAATAGGGAGAGAATTTGGAACTCAAAATTTTAAAGAACATATGTTAAAATTTGTTTTACATGTAATTGGAAAAAATGCAATATCAAATTAAAAATAAAATATAATGATGATGATAAATTTTTTTAAAAAATGGAAGCCATCTTCTCAATGTCCTATAGACATCTTAAACTTAATGTGCTCAAAACTGAACTTGCCTTTCCCCTTAATGGTTCCCCTTATCCTAATTTCTCTTTTTACTCTTCTAATGTCACCTTCAGCAACCACCATGGAGATAGTCTATGTGTATTTGAAGAAACGAAGTGAGTTTGGGAAGCAATGCAACTTCAGCGACCGCCAGGCGGAGTTGAGCATCGACATCCCGCCCAATCCAGAACTCATGGAGCACTTTGTTATACGGGATCCTGTGGACAGAGGAATCCAGTGTTCCCATGAAATGTCAGAGCATGAGGTAGCATCTCTCCCCATCATGAATCAGGGGTCTCTTTGAAGGTGGGCGCCTATGGTCATGATGACTTGGGGAGTGGGGGAGAATGGAGAGCCAGCAAGATTCCCTCTTGACTTTTAATTACATGTGACCATTCCCATAATGATTGTCATGTAGACAGATTCTTTCCAAGGTCAGAAAGTCTTCCCTCTATCTCATCCATTTTTCTATCTTCTATTGTGCTACTCCATTCATTCACTTCTCTTTTTTTAGCCCTTAAATTCTGTCTTAGGATTGATACTAAGCATAAGTTTCAAGGGATAAGAGTAATAAAGGCTAGACAAGGGGAGTTCAGTGACTTACCCAGAATCACACCAACTAGGAAATGAGTAAGGTCACATTTGAACCCAGGACCTCCCATCGCTAGGCCTGGCTCTTTATCCACTGGGTCATGTAGTTGGCCCTATGAATTCTGATTAAGGAATGATGGACTTAAGATGCAGAATGAAACATATTTTGGGGCATGGCCAATGTGGGAAATTATTTTCTTTGGCTGTGCATATTTGTCACCTGATTTTGTTATTCTTTCTCTTTTTTCTGTTCTTGTTCTTTTTTTTTTTAAAACCCTTACCTTTATTGCATTGAATTAGCTGTCTTTTAATGTTTTTGTTAACATCATTGCAGTCATTGTATATGTTGTTCTTCTGGTTCTTTCTTTTTTCCTATGGGGAATTCTGTCCATCTTCTGGAAGAGACATATCCATCACCAAGGATCCAGTGATTAATATGAGACCAAACTAAAAGGAAAGAGATTTATTAAATAGCATACTAAGCTATCATAGGAGCAGCTGGGTGATGCAGTGGACAGAGTGCTGGGGCTGAGGTCAGGAAGATTCATTTTCCTGAGTTTAAAATCTGGCCTCAGACACTTATTTGATGTATGATACCAGATAAATTACTTAATCCTATTTGTCTCAGTTTACTCATCTCTAAAATGAACCCAAGAAGGAAATGGCTAACATCCCAAGTATCTTTGCCAAGAAAAGTCCAAATGGGATCACAAAGAGTCTGACATGACTGAAAAACAACCGAGCAGCAACCAAAAAAAAAGTATTCTGTCCTTAGAGATAGCCAGTATTTGGTTTTGTAACATTTCAGGACCACTCTGAGTGCACAGCCAATCAATAACATTCTGTGACATCTTAGGATAGAAAATTAAGGCATTTGACAGGAGAAGAAGGAGTAGGGAAAGAAGGAAATCAGTCAAGTGAAAAAAGGGAGAGTGTTTGGAATGCAAGTGGAAGGATTCATAATCCAAAAAAGAAAACATTTCCTGTTCAAGGGCAGGGAACAAGGGAAAGAGACCAAATGCTTTTATAATTGTGAGCAGTTCTTTCAGACAAAACAGCAGGGTCTCTTATTTAAGGACAGCAAGTAATTGTGAGAGCAGTGGATGAGACCAGCTACTTTACCAAGTCTTTTCATAGGGACTGGAGACTTTTGAATATAAGACCACCAAGTGGTTAGGGGATTTCTACATTTATTAGTTCATCAAGTTGTAGTGAAAAGATCATAATTCTTATTTTCTTCTCACATTCTGAATGACTTCATATGTCTTCCAATTTTTAAAAAGATTCTTATAGTTTTCATTTCTCACAACTCAATATTTCATTACATCATATTAAAATTTTCACTATATTCATATGCCATACTTTTTTTCCTCAATGAATCTTTTTTGTTTCTAGTTTTTCAAATGGGCTCTCACTGCAGCAAAGCATTCCTTTATTCTTCCAGAACTGATTCCCTACTCTCTAGAGAAAGTCAACACTACTACACATATTTTGGATATATGGAACATTTCTGTCTGTCTCTGACTGCCTTAGGCTGCATGCCTAATATAAGCTTAGACCACTGGGTCCAAGGAGACAACAGTTTAGTGATTTTTCTCCAATAATTCCAAATTGCTTTCTAGAATGATTGAATAAGTTCACAGTGCTATGTGGTATTTGTGCATCTATTTTCCCACAGCCTCTTTAAAATTGACTGCTTCCATTTTTGGTCATGATTGCCATTTTGATGGTCATGCGATGAAACCAAACCAAGTGTTTTATTTTATTTATTTATTTATTTGTTACCTTATGTTCTGCATTTTATAGGTCAATACAGAGAGATTTGAGATGGAGACCCGAGGAATTAATCATCTAGAAGGGGGCTGGCCCAAAGATGTGAACCCACTAGAGCTGGAACAGACAATTCGATTCCGGAAGAAAGTGGAAAAGGATGAAAATTATATTAATGCCATCATGCAGCTTGGTTATGTGAGGCAATGAGTTTTCTTCTGTTCTCTACTCACCCCATCCTCCACCTCTTGCTCTACCTTATTCTCAGTCACCCAAGAGATGGTTAGATTTAGTGGGAAAAAAGACTATATAATAAGTTTGAATAGATGGACCCCCATTCCTGCAAAAACAATTCTAAAACAGACATTAATTATTAATTACTATGTACTGGGTACTATGTTAGGAGCTAGTATACAAATATAAAAGTGATACAATTCCTGTTCTCAAGGTTTTTACATTTTATTGGGGAAATACATTCATAGATAGTAAATAAAAGATATTCACAAATATATAAATAAATTCACCAGTCAGCCATGATAGCACATGCCTATAATTCCATATCCTGGGGAGGGTAAGACTCACAAGTCTCTGGACTTGACTGGGATGAGTGCTTGGGTGTCCCCTCTAACTTCAGAATCAATATGGTGAGTCCCCAACAAGGGTTCAGGGAAAGAGTTGGGTTGCCCCCACTGCCTAAGGTGAGGAAGAGGGCAGTAGGGCAAAGCTTTCGTGTCAATCAATAATGAGATTTGGCTGTGAGCATAACCTGTACTTCTAGCCTAAGTGAGATAGTGAAACCTAGTCATTAAATTGTTAAGATTAAAATTCATATACAATAACTAAGTATTATATTTTATAAAGTTCATTAGTAATACTAAAGTAAAAAAGCTAGACTAAGAAGGATGCTGTCCCAGCTGAGCAGGCAGGAAAAGAGAGAGAGAGGTGGAGTTATAGCCAACTATATACAAAACATGACCACACAAAGTGGCAGAGAGATTAAAAGGAATTCTGGGAAACATAGTTTAAAGGTACAAAATTTCCACTTATACAAAATGAGAAAGAGAGGAAAGGAAGGAAGGAAGGAAGGAAGGAAGGAAGGAAGGAAGGAAGGAAGGAACGAAGGAAGGAAGGAATGGAAGGAATGGAAGGAAGGAATGAAGGGAG
>NC_058133.1:210695727-210731976 GCF_016433145.1 Gracilinanus agilis | reverse complement strand
AAAAAAAAAATAGGTGCTACAGTCCTCAACTCAAAGACTGAACCAAAGCTCTCCAGACTTGCCCGCCATATTGGGTCACTTAGGAATAACCCATCTGATTTCAGAACCTGAGGACAATCACATTTCTGATGTTCAGAGGTGACAAAGGGGCTAGGAAGACTCCCAATCATCATATCTCTTCTGTAAACATGCTCTGCCAATGAGCAACACATGCATTCAACTTGGGTACTTTTTTCCTCTGTCTCTCACTTTTGGCCCCTCTCACAGAGAAGATTCTTTGCTTAGACTGAAATGTCTTGAAAAATAGGATTCTTTTCCTTTTTCAAGAGAAACTTACTTCTGATTTCTTTCTTCTCAAATATGCCACTCAGAAAAGATAAAGCTAGCTCTGACCAGCAAAGGATTTTAGAATGGAGTTGATGGCCTCTTTTCAGCAGTTTCTTCTCCTTTAAGCCTTGTCTTTGCTCCTCCCTTCAAAGGTGAGAACATGCAGGTCCCAAAGTACTTCTGGTCTCTGCCTTTGGACTTGGACCTTTTTCTTTTTTCACAATAATGGACCTCAAGGTTCCCATCAGTGTTCATAACTAGGCACTTTAGACCCAGTAGTCTTGCCCTTCAAGCTTGGAGAATTGGGTGGAAATAAAGAATTTTTTTCTTTGGAGACAGTGATTAATATTCTTTTGAAATTTTTTCTTTGGGGACAGCTAGGTGGCTCAGTGGATTGAGAGCCAGGTCTAGAGATGAGAGGTCCTGGTTTCAAATCTGGCCTCAGACACTTCCCAGCTGTGTGACCCTGAGCAAGTCACTTAATTCTTGCCCTTACTGCTCTTCTGCCTTGGCACCAATACAGAATATGGATTGTAAGGCAGAAGGTAAAGGTTTAAAAAAGCAATGAACAATTAAAGTTGACTTTGGAAAATGTCTCACCACAACTTCCTACCCTCTCCTCAACTCTTGAGGTCCCATTAAATGTATTCTGTCATAATACATTTATTTCTTCAGAGGTTTTATCTGTCCTGGTTCAATGGAAGTTCCTTGGGATTTCTATGGCCTTCATTTTGTCATTTTCTTATTTTGAAGTTTTATTTATTTATTAATTTGTTTGTTACCTTAAAATACCAAGGAATATTCCTCCCTCCATCCTTATGCCCCCATAAGAGAGAAGGCATCATTGGAAAAAATGAAAAAAAAAAACACGAAGGAAGGTGGCCCATCCGGAACCAGCCGGATCCAACTATGGGGTGTTCGGGAAACAGCCACCTGAGAGACCATAGGGGGAGGGAGGGGAACCATGCACGCAAGAAGACAAGGAAGTCTAATGGAACATGGCCCGTTTATTGCTGGTAAAGGACAAGAATATATATGTTCAGAGTGAGGGGGTTGACGGTCGGGATGAAAGGAGAAAGGAACAAGTAGGTACGAAGCAGGAACATGGAAAAAGAACACGCAGTTATGTGGAAAGTCTGGAGGACGTTTTGCAGCTATGCCTCCGCCCATGCGGGGCTCATAATCCATATCGTTCTTGAAGGGTTACTATTTTTATTTTATAGTCTTGGCTCCTAACAGTGGCCTAGCAGTATCAGATGTTAAACTATACTATAAAGCAGCAGTCATCAAAATGATATGGTACTGGCTAAGTGACAGAAAGGAGGATCAGTGGAATAGACTTGGGATAAGTGACGTCAGCAAGACTGTCTATGATAAACCCAAGGAGCCCAATTTTGGGGACAAAAATACACTATTTGACAAAAACTGTTGGGAAAATTGGAAAACAATATGGGAGAGATACGGCTTAGATCAACATCTCACACCCTACACCAAGATAAATTCAGAATGTGAATGACTTGAATATAAAGAAGGGAAAAAAATGTGTGTGTGTGTGTGTGTGTGTGTAATAATGGCTCATGTAAAGGTAAAATTAATGGTTGGAAAATAGTTTTATGAAATTATGTCATCATCAATATTTATTATATCTTGAGTCAGAAATTTATTTACAAACTCAGCAATGGTATGGCTGGATCAAAGGGCAGGCAATCTTTTAGAGCTCTTTGGGCATAATTCCAAATTGCCATCCAGAAGGGTTTGATCATTTCACAACTCTACCAGCAATGCATTAATGTCCCAATTTTGCCACATTCCCTCCAGCATTCCTTATTCTCCTAGATGTGAGGTGGTACCTCAGAGTTGTTTTGATTTAGATTTCTCTAATTATTAGAGATTTAGATCACTTTCTCATGTGCTTATTGATAGTTTTGATTTCTTTATCTGAAAACTGCCTATTCATGCCCCTTGCCCATTTATCACTTGGGGAATGGCTTGATTTTTTGTACAACTGATTTAGCTCCTTGTATNGAGCCCAGGTCAGGTCTTACTTCTGACACTAGCAATATGGCCATGTCCAAGTCTTTAATTTCTTGTATCCTTGAGTAATTCTCTGATGCTTTATTTTTTTGCCTTTAACCTATTATCTTCCCTCTTTGAATTAATGCTAGGTATTAGTTCCAAGGTAGAAGAATGGTAAGTGCTGGGCAATGGGGGTTAAGTGACTTGCCCAAGGTCACCCAGATAGGAAGTATCTGAGATCAGAGTTGATCCCAAGACCTCTAGTCTCTAGGCCTGGCTCTCAATTCACTGGGCCCCTAGCAGACCACCTAACAGACAAGAAGCAGCAGAATCAGGTTTTATATCAAGGTCCTGACACTCAACCCACTTGGCCTTGCCCAGTGTCCTGATTCCCATCCAGTATTTAGCAACACCATGAAATCCCTCACCTTCTTTCAACCTCCAATTTCAGCAATGTGGGGGTGGCAATCCCCCATAATTCTCTAGTCCATTGTCTCAATGGAGTCTTTTTTTTTTTATTTTAAACCCTTAACTTCTGTGTATTGACTTATAGGTGGAAGAGTGGTAAGGGTAGGCAATGGGGGTCAAGTGACTTGCCCAGGGTCACACAGCTGGGAAGTGTCTGAGGCCGGATTTGAACCTAGGACCTCCCGTCTTTAGGCCTGGCTCTCAATCCACTGAGCTACCCAGCTGCCCACATCAATGGAGTCTTAATCATAGCTCTGTCCTAACAAATTTTCTGTTTTTTTTCTTTTTCTTTTTTTCACTGATATAGCCAAACTGTTTTCCCTGTTCACCATGAGTTTGTCTTTGATGCTTTGTCCATGATAGAATTGCTTTGACACCTAACCAGTTTTCTCTAAAGTGACTTAAATTGCTAGCATATACAGCATTTTAAGTTTTACATAGCCTTTTCTATTTATGTTATCTCATTTGATCCTCACAACTTTCCTATAAGGTAGGTTCTATTATTATCCTGGGGCAACTAAATGGTATAGACCTCATCTTGAGTTAGGAGGCACATATTCCTGAATTCCCATCTGATTTTACACACTTACTGGTCATGTGACTTTGGTCAAGTCACTTTACCCTGTTTGCCTCAGTTTCCTCATCTATAAAATGAACTAGAGAAGGAAATGCCAAACTATTCCAATACCAAAGATACCCCAAATTGAGTCACAAACAATTAGACACAACTGAAAAACAATAATTATTATCCCAAATTTACAGATTAGGAAATAGACCAAGAGTGGTTAAGTGACTTGCTCAGGGTCACTTGTAATGGCCCCTAAAAGTCACTAAGGGTCACTAAGTAAACATATTAGGCAGGTCTTCCTGTCTCCAAATCTAGTGCTAACCTATCTTAGAGATGTAGCTGGCATCCTTACCACATTTGAAGATGATATGAAGATTGTAGGGACTGCTAATATGCCAGAATTAGGACCCCAAAGTCTCAACAAGCTGGAACAAAGCTAAAATGATGGTTTTAAGAAGGAAAAGTCCACTGGAAAAGCACAAGATGGAGTAGCCATGCTTCCACTTGAATTTATGTGGAAAGAATCTAGGAGACTCATTGAACTGCCAGTTTCATATGAATGGCATAACAGGAAAGAAAAATGCTAGTTTTCCCATATTTTTGTTGTCGGGTCACTTTTTAGTCATGTTTGACTCTTTGTGACCTTGTTTGAGGTTTTTTTTTGCAAAGATACTGGAATGGTTTGCTATTTCCTTCTCTAGCTCATTTGATAGACGAGGAAACTGAGGCAAACAGCACTAAGTGGATCACATAGCTAGCTAAGGCCAAATTTGAACTCAGGATGAGTCTTTTCAACTTCAGCACCAGCCTCCTATCCATTGAAGTATGTAACTGCTCTAATGTACCCATAGGCAATATTAATAAAAACATAACTGTCCAGAATGAGGGAGATCAGAGTCAACTTGAACCCTGCCCTAGCCAAACATCATCTGGAATGAAATATGGTGTCAAGTTCTGGATCCTTTGTTGTAAGAATATCCCCAAAGTGGAGCATGTTCCAAAGGACTGCGCCCAAGATGTTAAGGGAGCTAGACTCTTTAACTAGGAAGAGATTTTGAATGGATAAGTAATAGCTTCTTACATCTAGCATAGACATCCCTGTGCTCAGAGTCAGTAGTAAGAGTGGTGCTAGGTTTTCCACTCCTCTCAGTCCTATGCTCAGGCATTTGGGTTTGGACTAGGTCCATTGATAGAGGGGACATCTGACCTTAGTTAGGGGCATTAGGCTCCCTTTACTTTCTTTCTTGGCTCATTAAACCCCAACTTCAGGATCCAAGGATAATGTTACTTTTTGCCTTAAGACTAGGAGGAGTAGGAAAAGGGGCATGTATGCTATTTCGGCAGTGAGAAAGGTACAGTTTGTTCCTGCACAGAGAGAAAAGTTAAGCATAAAAGAATCACAGAGAGCATTAACAGAATGATTAGAGCAGCATTCAGTATCTGAACTTAGAACTCTGGTTATACTCCATTGGGAGGCTAATGATTTGAGCTTTTTTCAGAACATAAAGCAGTTGTGCAATTCTCCCTATTAGGTATTTTGCATTTCACTGGGCATTTCACCATTCAATTGCTCCTGGCACCTCTCTGTGGATATAATGGGCCAGGCTTGGCCCCTCTCTTGGCAGTAGACCAGCTCTGTGATGCAGAAACTTCTCCTACTGACAGCCACTGCTGTTCCAGTGGATGGCACACCAAAGGATGGTACAGCTGCCATGCCAGTAGATACATCTGCTGTTGCTGTCCTGATGGATGACACTGCAGCCACAGAGCTTTGGAAACTCCCCAAGCTGCGAAGCCATTTCCTATCTCACAGTAGTTATTCTCTTAAGATCAAGAAAGAAGAAACAGAGAGTCAGGAGGCTCATCACAAACTTGCATGGTTACGTTATCATTGTATCCCAAGTTGCCACAATGGGAAGACTGCCATTCCACCAGGATAGGAAAGCATCCTGTCCTTACTCAGATCTTCCTGGAGTCATATCTTATAATTTAGTGAGCAGAAGCTGAGAAATGCCAGTCTGGAGTCTTTGAATCTTTTTTTTAAAAATCCTTACCTTCTCTTTTAGAATCAGTTCTAGCAGAAGAACAGTAAGAGCTAGGCAGTGAGGGTTAAGTGACTTGTCTAGGGGCCATACAGCTAAAAAATGGCTCAGATCAGATTTGAACCCAGAATCTTCTGTCTCCAGGTCTGGCTCTTGTAAGTGTTAAAATTAATGGCTTGGCTAAATATATGAAAATTATAAATCTTTTATTTATAAAAGAGGTGGAAAGAGTAAAAGTAGAGAAATACAAAAGGGTAGAGAAGACATTAACCCATCTAACTAAATATTGTTCCAGTGCTTAGCTCAGCCAGGACTTCAATCAGAATTAAACTATCTCCGGAAGATAGGAAAGGAAAACCAGCTATCCACTCTCCCAAGTTCCCTCCAAGAGGCAGGTTAAGACAATGAGTGGAGCTGAAGGTGACTCCTGAGGCTGACTTTCTTCTTTGAGCCGACCTTCTTCTTGAAGCTGACTTCTTTCTTGGAGTTCACTCTCCACTAGACTCAACTTCCCCAGACTGTGTTTAGGGCTTGCTTTTATGGTGACTTCTTGTCTCCTCTCTTCACAGGGGCCAATCTCAGTTTCCAAATTGCCTAGCACTGTCCAGGGTGCAGTTAGTGTGTACCTTCGGGAGGGGTGAATACTCATCAAAAGGAGGGTTCATGCTTTCTAGGAGGTTGTGAACAAGTTTCTGACTGTTTGAGTTAGAAAAAAAGGGTGGTACTCTCCAAGTATCTTGCTGGCTTCTCACCTAGCACTAGGTAGGATGTGAATTCACTAAGTGGTTTGGGGCAAGCTCTTCCACCTAGTTCAAGCTTGTGTTAATTCAAAGTTATTGTTAACCAAAGTGTTAACTCCAACTAGGCAAAGAGAATAAAGGATTCCCTTTTCATAAGTGTGAACTCAAAGAGAACCAAGAATTCCCTTTTACACTCTTTAACTACAGAGTCACCTAGTAGCCCCCTCATCTCCTCTTTTTAAAAGGTCCCCTGAGCCACTAGCAACTGTAGCTTAGCAGCCAATGAAGGGACTCTCCAATCATCACACAATGCAAGATCTTCTCCATGGCTAGAAGTAGATGCCAGGAAGGAAGGAAGGAAGGAAGGAAGGATAAAGAGAGAGAAAGAGAAAGAAAGAAAGAAAGAAAGAAAGAAAGAAAGAAAGAAAGAAAGAAAGAAAGAAAGAAAGAAAGAAAGAAAGAAAGAAAGAAAGAAAGAAAGAAAGAAAGAAAGAAAGAAAGAAAGAAAGAAAGAAAGAAAGAAAGAAAGAAAGAAAGAAAGAAAGAAGAGAGAAAGAAAGCCCTTGTCATATTGGAAGCAGGCAAAAAAAATTTTTTTACATATTCTAACAACCCACCAGGAAGGACAAATATAAGCCTGTTCCATGACATAGACAAAAGAGAAACTAGATTTGTTCTTGAAGTCAGAGGTAGGAACCAGGACCAAGAGTTATACAAGGAGGGCAGAATTTGGTGCACTCTGACCTCAAGAAATTTTTGATAGACAGAATGGTGAAGTGTGAATAGCTCTGGATCTGGAATTTAGGAAACTTGAGTCCAAATACTGATACTACCATTAATTTTGTTCATTCATTTCAGTTGTATCTGACTCTTCGTTATCCATGTGGGGTTTTTCCTGGCAAAGATACTGGAGCTGTTTTCCACTTCCTTCACCAACTCAACTTACAGATGAGGAAACTGAGGCAAATAGGGTTAAATGATTTTTTCCAGGGTCACACAGCAAATGTCTGAAATCAGATTTAAACTCAGGAAGATGAATCTTTCTGACTTTAGGCCCAGCATTCTATCCACTTTACCACCTATCTGTCTTCTACCATTTATTACTGAATAATTATTACTGAATTAATTTATTACTGAATAATTACATTATTACTGAATCTCAGTTTCCTCATGTATGAAATGAGGGGTTTAGACTTCATGACTTTTAAGGTTCCTTCCATCTTTAAATCTATTATTCTATGGCTTGAAGCTGCTTACAAACTGAATATACTGTTTTAGGAACTAACAAATTCTGGGGCACCTCGGTGGTTCAGTGGAGAGCCAGGCCTAGAGATGAAAGTTCTTGGGTTCCAGTCTGGCCTCAGACTCTTCCTTGCTGTGTGACTCTGGGCAAGTCACTTAACCCCAATCACCTAATCCTTACTGCTCTTCTGCCTTGGATCCAATACACAGTACTGATTCTAAGACAGAAGTTAAGGGTTTTAAAAAAAAGTAAAAAATTCCTTGACCCAGGAAGTGATTAATCAGGAGAGGGCTAGATGGCCACTTGTTGGGTGTATAGGTGAGATTCATGTTTCAGGTAAGGGTTAGACCAGAGATTGCTTTTAATGAACAATCTCTCTTTGTCTCTCTGTGCCTCTGTGTCTCTGTCTCTCTCACACACACTTTTTGGTAGAGGTGGTGGTCTGGCTGAAAACCTGTAATTTCAGTGTTGTGGGGGAGAATCCCAATGTGGAAGCTCCCTCCAGCAATCAGATCTTCAGCTCTTCTGTAGCTTGTAACTGTCTCTGAGAATTCCCCGGGGCATGGAGTGGTTAGATTACTTGCTCCAAGGATACCCAGCTGCAATGAGTAAGGCTGCAGCTCTTTATCCATTATGCCAGGGGAATATCTTCATAATCTGTGAAAATTAAAGCAGCTGGGTAGCTCAGTGGATTGAGAGCCAGGCCTAGAGATGGGAGGTCCTAGGTTCAAATCTGACTTCAGACACTTCCTAGCTGTGTGACCCTGGGCAAGTCACTTGACCCCCATTGCCCACCCTTACCACTCTTCTGCCTTGGAGCCAATACACAGTATTGACTCTAAGACGGAAGGTAATGATTTAAAAAAAAAATTTTAAAGCAGTCAAAAAGTATAACCCTGCCACCCCTACACCCATATATTCTCAGACTCTACCCTCACTTTTTTTCAGAGACTGTTGATGGTTCTAGCCTGTCTCTCTCTAATACTACTCTCCAGATTCATTCCCTTCCTAAACTTTTTTCTCTTCTCTCCTCCCCTTTCCTCTTTCTCCCATCTCACCTTCCCAGCCTGCTGGGATACCAGGAAGAGCACCCTGGTAGCAGACCTGTCCACCATCGAGTTCAGTCACCGGGATCCTGTGTTTGGTGCCCTCTGGCTGCAGTCGAAGACTGGCACAGAATGTTTCTCAGCCTCCACTGATGGACAGGTAAGAAAAACAATAAGGGCTGGGCACAGGTGCAATAGGTTAGAAAGTACAATAGATGGGAGGTTGTTAGGGTTAATTAGATGAACTGGGGTTACTGGAGTAGCTTACTCATAAGAGGTCAGCCTGGACAGCTGCAGAACAGAATAACATGGTGACTCCATTCTATAGAAACAGAACAAGAAGGTAAAATACCAAAATGGTCCAGGTGCAGCTTCTTTTGCTAGTTACATTGACTCAAGGTAGTTTACATTCTCTGTGGAGTCAAAGATCATTTTCTCACTCACTGTACACCTGGCTTAAATATGATTCCCATGTACTCTAATTTGTTTTAGGACTTGTCTTCCCACCTAGATAGGAAGGTCCTTGAGAAGAGATGCTTCGTCGCACCTATAAGCCTTAGTAGAAGGCCTTAAACAGTTTCTGTTCTTTGAGGGAAAGGTAAGAGCCCTGGGAAAGTCTTCTCAACTCCTGAATCGTTTCTTGCTTCTCCCCTCTCAGGTCATGTGGTGGGATATACGTAAGATTAACGAGCCCACAGAGGTCCTGGTCCTGGATATCAGCAGAAAGGGGATATTAGAAAGTGCCCTGGGAGCTATTGCCCTTGAGTTTGAACCAACCATGGTGAGTTCTTGTCTTCTTTTCTCCAATCTTTATTAAAACAAACAAACAACAAACCCTATTTGCTGTCTTAGAAAAGATACCAAGCATAGATCCCAAGACAGAAGAGTGGTAAGGGATAGGCGACTGGAGTAAAATGACTTGCCCAGGTCATATATAGTTGAGGCCAGATTTGAACCCAGGTCCTTTCCACTCCAGGTCTGGATTTCTATTCACTGTGCTACCTAGATACCCCCATGAGTTGTAGTCTTAGTTTCTTGGGACTCTGAGAGGTTGAACTATTTGCTTAAGATCAAACTTAAGCTGAATGTATCAGAGGTTAAGATTTGAATCAGTTTCTGCCTAAGTCCAAGGCTACTTTTCTACTGACGTGCTGCTTCTCTAAATACAAAATATATTCAAAATGATGCAGTATAATTTCAAAAGGGAATGAGTGGTTGATAATATGGGTATGAGCCTGGCAGAATGGACAGTTGAGAACAATTTGTTCCAACATCCATGAAGGCAGATGAAGCACGTGCTAATGGAGCACTCGAGCTTGGTTAGACATCAAAGAAGCCAAGGTCACCCACTTCATCCCGGGCCATTGCCAGTCATCCGGATACTGAACTTCTATGACTCCGGAAGAGAGAGTGAGGCTGATGACTGTACAACTCTGCCTCGCTTCAATCCAATTCATGCACAAGTCACCCTAGGAAAAAGCTGCAGAATCCCACGTTGAGACCCTAAGGCTGTTTTTGCAAACCTATGGCACGTGTTCCCTTCCCCTTCTCCATGCATGCCTGAGGACATTTCTCTCATCACTCACCCCTCTGCCCAGCAGCCTCCCTCCTTAGTTTGGGGTAAGGGGGAGGAGGAGGTTCACATGCACTATGAGGGTTGTAGTTTGGGTACTTGGTCTCTAAAAGGTTCACCATCATCACCCTAAGGCATTGAGCTACTATCCACTTCCAGAGAAAGAACTGTTGGAATTGGAATGCAAATCAAAAAATACTATTTTTTCACTCTAGTTTTTTTTTTGGTTTTATATGATTATCCTCTTGCAAAAATGAACAATGTAGAAATATGTCTTATCTGAAAATATACGTATAAGCAAGATCAAATTGCTTACCATCTCCAGATTGGGGAAGAGAAGGGAGGAAGACAATTTGGATTATGTAACCTCAGAAAGCTTATGTGGAAAATTATTTTACATATAACTGGTAAAATATAATATTTTTACAGAGAAAAGAAAGACAGAAAAAATGAAACTTGTGTCCGAGATTTAAAAAAAATTTTAAATCACTCATCATGATGAAACTGATTCTCCTTGAAACATAGGACAAACAGCAACAGTGAACCCATTTAATGGACAACATGGGTCTTATGGCATTCTTTGAGTCGAGAGAGCCCTGATTGGTTGACCAAAGTGGGTTTCCTTTGTTTGCCTTCCTTAGGAAATTTCCTATTCTGCCCTATTAGTATTTCATTTGTGAGGGGAATGCTATCCAGTGCTGAACCAAACTGAGTACAAAAGAAGGGGGCTCCACAGCAGTTTCTCTGCTTTTCATTAACTGGCAGCCTTGGGGGGGCAGGGCAGATTGTTAGGTAATTGAGTTCAAGCTATGACCATCTGACACATGGCAATGTGACAACTCTGTCTGAGTGGCAGCACTGAGATGCAAAGAAATTTAAAGAAGATGAGGTATATTAGGGAGTCAGTCTTGTTGTATTTGGGCAGCCAGTGGATAGAGATGCTGAGCCTGAATCAGGAAGACTTATCTTCCTGAGTTCAAATCATGCCTCAGATACTTTCTTATTGTGTGACCCTGGACAAGTCCCTTTACCCTGTTTACCTCAAGTTTTTCATCTGTCAAATGATTTGGAGAAGGAAATGGCAAACCATTCCAGTACTTTTTGCCAAGAAAACTCCAAACGGAGTCATGAGGAGTTAGATACAATTGAAACGACTGGATGACAGATAGAAATTAGGAACTGGATCATCAACTGTTAGATGATCATGTACTGTCAGAACTTACTATGTAAATATGTGTCATTTAATTATTCTATGAAAAAGAAAACTAGCTGTGAAATGCTGAGTAAATCACTTCACCCTGTTTGCCTCAGTTTCTTCATCTGTAAAATGATCTAGAGAAGGAAATGGCAAACCACTCCAATATTTTTGGCAACAAAACCAAAATAGAGTCATGAAGAGTTGGACATGACTGAAAAATGAATATTAAAATTGAGCCCATGAGGAAAATGCAGGATAAAAAAAAGAACTAGGCATCAATACTATATAAAATAAATCTGTCCCAAACTAGTCATCACCTTGTATTTTGCAAATGAAGTTATATTTCTCATTTTTAAAAACGGAAGTGAGTGCTAACAATCAAAGGGTTGGTGGGGATAAGGGAGAGATCAGAAAAGGTCTCATATGGCAAGTGGTACCTGATCGTTGTCACAGGGATGAGACACAGGAAACCACTTGAAAGGTGGGAGATGAGATAGCACTGAGTGAAGGATAGTCATCAGGCCAATTTGAAAGATATAGAAAGGAAAATGAGATGGAAATCTACCTCTACAGGGAGAGTTACAAGTTTACAAAATCCACAGATTTTTGAAGGGCTGAGGATGTTGTGTTTTGTCCTGGAGGCAATAGGTAGACACCGAATATTTTTTTGGATGGGAGATAGCATGGTTATAGTTACTCTTTAACTTTTTACCCAGTGAAGGCTTCTTGAACAGTAATGCTAGGATGCAGGGACAGGAAGAGCAACCTGGGTCTTAAGCATGGCTCAGCCACTAATATCATGAGCCTGACCTAGTCAATTCACTTATATTAGGAAGTCAAAATTAGATTAATATAAAGGGCTTTAGAAAATGAAAATTGCTGTGCATATGATTTATATATGTCTGTGTATATATATGCATATATATACATATATGATTTTATTTTAAACCCTTACTTTTTGTCCTAACTCTATGACAGAAGTACAAGGGCTAGGTAATGGGGGTTAAATGACTTGCCCAGGGTCACATAGCTAGGAAATGTCTGAAGCAGATTGGAATCCAGGTCCTCCTGACTCCAGACCTGGTACTCTATCCACTGTGCCATCTAGCTTCCCCTGTATATATATATTTTACACATATGTACATATATATTTTGTACTTATGTACTTATGTGTATGTATGTATCTATATTTTAAAAATGAGATATAACTGTAACTCATGGAAAAAATACCTCCAGAGAGAGTTAGATGTGCTAGACGTATATGCCACATGCCAACATGAGAATTGAACTCAGTGCAAATTGAAGTGTAATTTTCTGACTTCCTTTATTTTTCTTGCTTTTAAAAATATGGCTAATACAGAAATATATTTGGCATGATTTCACATGCATAATTGAAATCATATTGCTTGCCTTCTCGGTGGGTGAAGTAACAGGGAGGGAGAGAATTTGGAACTTAGAATTTAAAAAGAAAAGAAGGGTAAAAATAAATAAAGAATGCTTTAAAAAAAAGAATATAATTGTAAGAATAATATAGTTCATCAATAATTCTTTTTTTTAAACCCTTACTTTCTGTCTTGGAATCAATACTGTGTATTGGTTCCAAGGCAAGAGAGGAGTAAGGGGCAATGGGGGTCAAGTGACTTGCCCAGGGTCACACAGCTGGGACGTGTCTGAGGTCAGTTTTGAACCTAGAACCTCCCATCTCTAGGCCTGGCTCTCAATCCACTGACCTACCCCCCGCCCCCATCAATAATTCTTAATTGTAGGAGTCTTGGTTCTTGAAACGGAAGGGCATATGGTCTTAAAGCTGAGAGATACCTTAGAGAAATCAATTTCAACTCCACTGCACACACACTTTTTTTTTTCTAGGTGAAGACACCAAGGCCCAAAGAAGTAATCAGAGGATATTAGAACTAGAAAGGCCCCTTGGGATAATGTAATCTAACCTTCTCATTGTTCCAGGTGAAGAAATCATCTCAAAGATGGGAGACACAGAGTACTTTGCTCAAGGTCCCGAAGCTAGATGGTAGCAAAGCTGGGACTGGAACTTTGGATTCCTGGGCCAATGCTATGGTTACTGGGTGACATCCCCTCTCAAAATTATTTTCCATAAAGCAGGGGGGGAAAATCAAACCACTTTTCTAGTCACTTGCCTTTGGGAAAGACCTATTTTATATATTGTTGACACCTTGTTTTTTTTTCTCTTGCATTTTCCTCATGGTTGCCAATTTTAAAATAGATTTTTTCAGTCATGTCTGAATATTTCTTAGATTTTTATAATTCATATTTTTATTTTATTTTCTAGATGAGGAAACTGAGACAAACAGGGTCTGAGGCCAGATTTGAACTCAGGAAGATGAGTCTTCCTGACTCCAGACCTAGTGCTCTATCCACTGTGCCACATAAATGCCCATAATTTTCTTTCTTTTTTTTTTAAACCCTTACCTTCTGTCTTAGAGTCAATACTGTATATTGGCTCCAAGGCAGAAGAGTGGTAAGGTAGGCAATGGGGGTCAAGTGACTTGCCCAGGGTCACACAGCTAGGAAGTGTCTGAGGTCAGATTTGAACCCAGGACCTCCCATCTCTAGGCCTGGCTCTCAATCCACTGAGCTACCCAGCTGCCTCCCATAATTTTCATATCAGGTACCCATGTAGTCATTCATTGACCTTAATTAAGTTCAATACTTGTCCTTAAGTAGAACTCAAGTGGGACAGTCACGGCTTTGCTTCAAAGGACATCTGCTGTCTCAATGCTGATCACTGCTTCCTCTCTGTTTTGTGGATCAAAGTCTCTTTCTCTGTTGGCCATCTCCCGACCCTTACCCTGGTGGGGGTATTTGAGAGAGAGTGAGAGAGCAGAGTTACTGATGGCAGAAGTCAGAGAAAGAAAAAGAGAGGACAAGATAGTCTTTTTTTTTTAAACCCTTACCTTCCATCTTAGAATCAGTACTGGCAGAAGGCAGAAGAATGGTAAGGGCTAGCCATTGGGGGTTAAGTGACTTGCCCAGAGTCACACAGCTAGGAAATGTCTAAGGCCAAATTTGAACCCAGGACCTCCCATCTCTGGACCTGGCTCTCAATCTACTGAGCTACCCATTTGCCCCCAAGATCATCTTTTCTGGGTCTTTGCCTTCTGTTTGCTCTTGGAATCCCTTTCTTCTACTATCTCTGCCCATATTTTTCCCTATCCAGATCCACTCACCAGTGCCTATCCTTCTCTATTATCCAGAACCTTCCTCCCATTTATCCTAAAACTCCTTTTGTGTGCTTTCCATCTTCTGGTACCCACTGAAACCTAGTTTTCTCCCCCAAACATCCTATCTCTTGGCACCATCTCCAAGGGTGACTGCCCTTTCTCTTACTTACCCTGATATGTTGGGCCAAGAGGAGGAATTGATGAGTTCTTTATTCCCAGCTGCCACTTTTAGACCTTCTGTCTTCCATCTTCCCTCAGGAATCTCTCAGCACTTGTTCCTTCAAAATTCACATTGCCCTGTCTAGATCCCTGTTACTATCATCTAAAGACCATCAAGTCACTCTCTCTTCCCTAAGAAGTTCAATACCTGGCGCACATGGAAGAATTTCTCAACCCAGAGATCCTAAGATCCTCCTAGGGAATAGATGATTCCTCCTACCTTGGTCTGTTTAACTGGAGTTCAACAAAACAAGAAGCAAGGCTAGATTCAAAGTTTAATTAGCAGTGACTGATGGGCAATTACCACATGGATAGCAAAGACTCCAAAGGGAACAATATAGAGTTTTCCAAAGACTTTACAAAGAAAATATGGTGGCAAAAGAAACCTATCATATGAGGCTACTTAGTCACTTTCCTTATTTGGAAAGTTGAATAATAGGGATAGAACATCCTTTGATTTTTGGAGAGAACGTGTTAACCTTGGAGTTAGCACAAATTAACCTTTAAGGTGTAGGAGTTGTAAACAATCACGTTTGTTCCAGTGGGACAGTGGATTTCTATGAGGTTAGTCTTACCAGAAGGGAAGGGAATAAACATGTATTAAGCACCTTACATGTGCCAGACTGGAGGAAGAAATGGCAAACCACTCCAGTATCTTTGCCAAGGAAACTCCACGGACAGTACTAGTGTGCTATGGTCCAAGAGGTCACAAAGAGTGTGACTCAACTGAACAACAACAACAAATGTGCCAGGTGCTGTGCTAAGGTCTTACCAATATTATCTTATTTGGCCCTCACAACAACCCTGGACCTCATTTTTTACAAATTTTTACAAATGAGGAAAATAGATGTTAAGTGACTTAAGAAATTAATTTGTAAATATCTCTTGATCTTCACAACAATCCTGGGAGGTAGGTGCTGTTATCCCCATTTTATGGATGAGGAAAATAATGGCCTAAATGACTTATCAGAGGTTCCACAGCTAGGAAGACCCAAGGTTAGATCTGAATTCAGATCTTCCAGATTCCAAGTCTAGCACTTCAACTACTATACTACCTAGTTGCCTGTTAGCTAACCCTAATTCTGTTTTTAACATGGTAGGGCAGGACATTTCTACCATGGTGGAGGCCCCTTCAACACAGATTCAGTAAGACTCATCCAGTTCTTACCAACTTGAGTCTGTTTCTACACCAGGGCTCTGTTTCTTTAACCTCTAAGGTGACTCTGGAAAGAAAATTCTCAATCTTTTTCATTCCACTTCCTCAGCCTTCCCATTACTTCTGTCTACATTTACCTCAACCAAGAACAGAAGTGGTCAAGCCTCAGACAGACTACCCCATGGTGAATTTACTACACAGAATGGAATTCCTGGATATAACTTCTTATTAGTTTCTCATTTTTATGACCTTATAGACTGAGGTATATTGTTGGACATTTGGGGTCTGTTCCTTTATTTCTACTAATCTTGGCAAAGATGGAAATAGAATTCTGTTACTACAACCAAGGGACCAGACCAAATGCAATGGTGGGGAGTATGTAATTAGATATCTTGACCTTGGACTCTATCTCCCAGAATTCTTCTTCATCTCCCAGAATCCTTTTCCCTTCATCCACATAGCATCCTTACATATTGTAAATAAGTTTGCTGTAACCCTACCCTCTCACTCTTTTCTCTTGCAACCATAGCTGGGTTAGCTCCCTATTTACCTTAGCTTTTTATTTTCTTTTACTTCAGGTTATTATTAACAAATATTATTAAATATAATACTTGGAGATATTGCATACTAATTTTAAGTTTACATTTATGGCAACCACGAAGGGATAGAATTCTAAAAAAATTTTTTTAAGCCTTTGAGAAAAGAATTCTGGGAGATAGAGTCCAAGGGTTCAAGATTTCTAATTATACAGGAGTCTCTGGGCCAAGAACTTTGAAATGATGCGTTTATAATTCCTCTGACTCTTTAATTAACAGAATGGAGTAGCATAGTAGAATATGAAGACCTGACTTCTAATTTTGGCTATGGGGTCTTGAGTGAATCACTTCATCTCTTTAAGCCCCCCTTATCCCAGTTTTAAGTAAGGAGAGGATGGAATTTTAGTCTTACCATCCCCCTCATCTGTCTTCCCCCCAAACTCAGCTGATATGTTTATAAATGAAAAGTTTTTAATGTGTTAACAAAAAAGCAACACCTTGGTATCTTAGAAGTATAGTATGAGGGGGCAGCTGGGTAGCTCAGTGGATTGAGATTCGGGCCTAGAGATGGGAGGTCCTAGGTTCAAATCTGGCCTCAGACACTTCCCAGCTTTGTGACCCTGGGAAAGTCACTTGACCCCCTTTGCCTACCCTTACCACTCTTCTGCCTAGGAGCCAATACACAGAAATTAAGGGATTTTAAAAAAGAAGAAGAAGAAAAATAAAAGTACAGTATGAATGCATTTCTCTGATGGAATTAGAGGGGTATCTTGGGATTAACTATATAATAATTTGCCATGATTTCTGGAATTTAAATAGCTAAGCCCTAAAGAAAATTCAAGAATTTGAAAAGATAGACCAGAAGCTGCCTATGGAAGAAATTCTTATAAGGATAGAAAGATAGAAAATGGGATGGGGGGATGGAGGGGGCTGGGTTGCTCAGTGGATTGAGAGCCAGGTCTAGAATTGGGAGGTCTTGGGTTCAAATCTGGCCTCAGACACTTCCTAGCTGTGTGACCCTGGGCAAGTCACTTAACCCCTATGGCGTAGCCCTTACTACTTTTCTACCTTGGAGCCAATATACAGTATTGATTCTAAGGTGGAAGGTAAGGGTAAATAAAAAGAAAAAGGAAAAGAAAAGAAAGATAGAAAAGAACTTCTTTTTTCTACCCTCCATCCACCATGATATAGCAGTGATTCCCAAAGTGGGTGCCACTGCCCCCTGGTGGGTGCTGCAGCGATCCAGGGAGGCGGTGATGGCCACAGGTACATTTATCTTTCCTATTAATTGCTATTACATTTTTTAAAAAATTAATTTCCAGGGGGCTAAGTAATATTTTTTCTGGAAAAGGGGCGGTAGGCCAAAAAAGTTTGGGAACCACTGGTATAGAGGGAGACTTTGCATTCCAGTGACTGGAGAGTCAGTTCAAGAGAATTTGAGGCAGATTTGAGGGAGTAAAGAGACATAGTAGAGATAGATTTTAATATAGAGAGCAGCTTCAAGGAGAAGGACCCCTACCTCTGATAGAAGAAAAGAGTAATGGCTATGAACTCAAAATGCGCTAGCCCAGGCATTTGAGAGTCAGGATGTGGAAAGAATCATACCATGGGAGCTCTGGTGGGCATTCACTTGGCAGAGATGCTGTATGCAAGGGGGATATTGATGATGGTTTTGCAAACACAAAGATAAGCAATAATCTCTGAAAGTTTTGTAAAATGATGTCTGTTTGGTAAAATTGTATAGCTGTGAATTTGGAAGTGAGTATAATACCCAGACCAACCAGCTATGGTGAACCTGTATTCTTAAAGGAGACAGTTAATTTCTGGATTATTTTATTTAATTTTTTTTTTTGGACTTTGAAAATTTTTATTTAATTTATAGATTTAGAATATTTTTCCATGGTTACATGATTCTTGTTCTTTCCCTCCCCTCCTCTTACCCCCTCCCCCCCAGATTATTTTAAAACTATATCCTTGGACCCCCTTCCCCACCCCAGATTATTTTAAAAATATGTCCTTGGATGTTGCTAAAAACACCTCAAAGACCAGAGTTCAAATACAGCCTCAGACACTTTTTAGCTGTGTGATCCAGGGCAAATCACTGAAACCTGTTTGCTTCACCTCTCTCAACTGTAAAATAGGGATAATAATAGCACCTACTTCTAATAGGGTTTGTTGTGAGGATTAAATGAAATGATATTTATAAAGCACTAAATATAGTGCCTGGCATGTTTTTTTTTAAAGTTAATTTCCTGGGAACAAAAAGTGTTTGGATGGGAGTAGTTGGGGGTGTGGGTGGGATGAGCAGGGAGGGGAAGATTTGGTTCCCCATCTTAACCTCAGTTCAGCTAATATAATTATAGTTGAAGAAGTTTAAATGTGGAAGCAGCTAGGTGTCTCAGTGGTTAGAGCCCCAGACCTGGAGTTCAAATTTGGCCTCAGACACTTCCTAGCTGTTTGACTGGGATCATCATTTAATCATCTTTGCTTAGCCCTTGCATTTCTGTCTTAACGTTGTTACTAGCATAGAAAGAAATAGTTTTTTTTTAAATTTTAATGTGTAAACATGCTGTTATCCCTTTACAAAATATGACACATTATTCTTATGGAATTAGAGGGATAGTTTGGGATTCTCCAAGTAATAGTTGACTATGCCTCTGTAGGACTTTAAATAGCTAAGCCCTGGAGAAAATTCTTATGTCGAAGAGGTGGAGGGAATGGAGTCCAGGAGCTGTCAGTGGAGAAAATCCATTCATAGGAGAACAGAAAAGAATTTTTCTCTTATCCCCTCCCACTGGCCATGGTGGAGGAAGACACTCTGTCCAGCATTTAGAGAACCAATTCAAAAGAGTTTGAGACATAGTTGAGGAAGCAAAGCCACACTCCAAACAGATTGGGGGGGGGGGGGAAAGAAGGGAAGGACGGAGAGAGAGAATGAGAGGGAAAGAGAGAGAAAGAGAAAGTGGGGGGAGAGAGGAGGGGAAGAGGGGAAGAGAGAGAGAGAGAGAGAGAGAAAAGAGAAAAGAAAAGAATCACATGAGGGAGGAAGCAGCCCAGGTAATAAAGCTTCAGAGAGAACCAAACACTGAGAACCCAGATGAGCTGACTTCCTAAAGTAACTGCTGTGCTCAAGGGCAAGACTTCAGAAAATTCCAAAAGAGAAAGAGGACTTTGAGGCTTGGCAGGACTGGAGGCATGAATATGCCAAGTCTGATGAACAAAATCTAACTGATGAACATGCCTTTAAAGCCCTCTGCCAATTCAACCCCTGTCTATGGGTGTCCTAGCCTTACTCTCAGTACAAACTGTAAGACACATAGCTCAATCTGTGCTCTCCTTTCCGTTCTTAATTTTTTTTAAACCTTGACTTCCTGCCCTAGTAACAACGCTAAGACAGAAGGACAAGGCAGAGTTAAGTGACTTGCCCAGGATCACACACCTAGGAAATGTCTGACGCTAGATTTTATTTTTTTTTAAACCCTTACCTTCCATCTAGAATCAATACTGTATATTGGTTCCAAGGGCAAAAGACCGGACAGGGCTGGGTAAATGGGGTTAAGTGACCTGCCCAAGGTCACACAGCTGGGAAGTGTCTGAGGCCAGATTTGAACCTAGAACCTCCCATCTCTAAACCTGGCTCTCTAACACTAGGTTTGAAGTCAAGTCCTCCTATCTCCAGGCCTAGTTCTCTATCCAATGAGCCACCTAACTGGCCCCATCTTTAAATCTTTACCTTAAGAGAGGACACAACATTTCATATCCCTGAGCCCCAGTATTCTCATTTGGAAAATGAGAAATAATAATAGCACTCATTGCATAGGATTGCTCTGAGGGTGAATGATTACATCCTCATGAGGGGCCTAGACTCAACAGCACCTAAGGGTCCCTTCCAGATCTTAATCTATGATCCTAAAAAGGTGGAAAAGACTTTGTGGAGCACTCAAGCTTAATCAGGAAGAATGGGTAGGACTAGAATAGGAAGAGGACAGGGTTCCATTATTCTGATGGGAAGAACATGCGTGTATACATATATGTATAAACATGAGCAAAGGCCCATCCATAGCTATTAGGTAAGATCTAAGTGGTACACCCTCTGGAAGGGAAGATCCTAGTGTCATAGCTCCATTGTGTGTCATTCTTCCACATGTCTTCCCCACTACAGCCAACCAAGTTCATGGTGGGAACAGAGCAAGGAATAGTGATCTCCTGCAACCGGAAAGCCAAGACTGCTGCTGAGAAGATTGTATGCACCTTCTCTGGGCACCACGGCCCCATCTATGCCTTGCAGAGAAATCCTTTTTACCCCAAGAATTTCCTGACTGTTGGTGACTGGACAGCCCGTATCTGGTCCGATGATAGCAGAGAGTCATGTATTATGTGGACCAAGTAGGTGGATCTAAGTCAGGGAGAGGGGAAGGGGCTAGGGGACTAGATCCCTAACTCTGCCTTGGAATCTCTGATCAATAGTGCATACCTTCATGAAATGAAAAACTTAGAATCCTTGAGTCTTAGAGATGAGGGTCTTAATATTTTCTTTATGCCATGGACCCCTGCAGAAGGAGAAACAGACAGACAGACAGAAAGAGAGGGAGAGAGAGACAGAGATACAGAGAGAGAGAGAGAGTAAGAGAATGAGATGGAGAGAGGGAAACAGAGAGAGAGAGTACGTGAGAGGGAGAGGGAGAGAAAGGGAGAGACAGAATGAGAGTGTGAGAGGGAGAGAGGGAGAGGGAGAGAGAGAGTAAGAAAGAGAGAGGAGGAGAGAGAGAGACCACTTGCTCCATGGCAGGCACTATGCTAACTATCTGGGATACAGAGATAGACAAATATCTCTGCTCTCAAATAGTTCACAGTGTGATGGAAAAGGTAACATGCAAGCAACTGTATACAGAATAAATTGGAAATAATCACTTTGGAGAAGGCACTAGCATTAAGGAGGACTGGGAAAAGCTTTTGTAGAAAGCAAGATTTTAACGGGGACTTGAAAGAAACCAGGAGTAGAGATAAGGAGTAAAGAAAATTCTGGAGTTGGTGAATAGTGAATGAAAATGGATGGAATGGGGGCACCTAGATAGCACAACAGTGGATAGATACATCACCAGGCCTGAATTTAGAAGGACAGGAGTTCAGATTTGGTCAAAGATACTTCCTAGTTGTGTGACCAAGAGCAAGTCATTTAATCCCATTTGCCTAGCCCCTGCAGGCAATTCTTCAATACTAAGACAGAAGGTAAAGAGTTTTTTAAAATTTGTTTTTTATTTTAATTTTAATTTTGAATATTTTCCTGTAGTTACATGTTTCATGTTCTTTCCTTCTCCCCCAAGCCCCCCTAACCCCTCTTAGTCGAAGCAGAATTCCACTGGGTTTTCCATGTATCATTGATTAAGACGTAATTCCATATTATTGATAGTTGGACTAGAGTTATCGTTTAGTGACTTCATCCCCAATAATATCCCCATCAGCCCATGTAATCAAGAGTTGTTTTTCTTCTGTGTTTCTCCTCCCACAGTTCTTCCTCTGAAGGTAGCTAGTTTTCTTTCTCATAAGTCCCTCAGCCTTGCCCTGGATCCTTACATTGCTGCTAGTACAGAAGTCTGTTACATTCGATTGTACCACAGTGTATCAGTCTCTGTGTACAATGTTCTTCTGGTTCTGCTCCTTTCACTCTGCATCAATTCCTGGAGGTCATTCCAGTTCACATGGAATTCCTCCAGTTCATTATTCCTTTTTGCATAATAGTATTCTGTCACCAGCAGATACCACAATTTGTTCAGCCATTTCCCAATCAAAGGGCATCCCCTTGTTTTCCAATTTTTTGCCATCACAAAGAGTGTAGCTATAAATATTTTTGTACAAGTCTTTTTCCTTATTATTTCTTTGGGGTATAAACCAAGCAGTTTTATGGCTGGATGAAAGGGCAGATAGTCTTTTAGCGCTCTTTGGGCATAGTTCCAAATTGCCATCCAGAATGGTTGGATCAATTCACAACTCCACCAGCAATGCATTAATGTCCCAATTTTGCCACATCCCCTCCAACGTTCCCCACTTTCCTTTGCTGTCTTGTTAGGTAATCTGCTAGGTGTGAGGTGGTACCTCAGAGTTGTTTTAATTTGCATTTCTCTAATTATAAGAGGTTTAGAACACTTTTTCATGTGTTTGTTGATAGTTTTGATTTCTTTATCTGAAAATTGCCTATTCATATCCCTTGCCCATTTATCAATTGGAGAATGGCTTGATTTTTTGTACAATTGATTTATCTCCTTATAAATTTAAGTAATTAGACCTCTGTCCAAGTTTTTTGTTATAAAGATTTTTTTCCCAATTTGTTGCTTCCAGAAGGTAAAGGTTTAAAAAAAAGGAAAGAACAAAAATGCATGGAGTAGAAAGGTGGAGTATCTTGTCTGAGGAACAGCATGAAGGTTATAAATCGTGTGGAAGGGAGAAAAGCTTGAGAAGGTAGGAAGGGGCCAGTATAATGGCTCCAGAGACCTTGCCCTCCTTCAACTGTCTCTGTGACACCATCAAAGTTATGTTTGCCAGCTAATGACCTCTGGGTGTTTAGAAGTCCATTGCCATTTTCCAGTAGACCCTCTTCAATGGAACTGGGTTAATTGTAATGGCAATAGGAAGAATTAAAAGCCAGACACAGAAACATTAGAGTACTTCTGGGGACAATCAGATTCAGTCTCTCAGAGCATGTGTGGATTTTATACAGATATATTTGTGGCCCTCGGAATGGTTTTAAGTATCCCTCAACCAAACCATAGGTTTCTTCTAAAGAAAATAAGTACCCTGAGGAAGTGTATACATGCAGATTATGAAGTGATCAGATAGGAGAGAAAGAAGCAGGGAGATTTATCACAGAGCAGAGAGTGAGAGAAGAAAAAGGAAGTGGGGATGATGGTGTTAAATAAACCTTAAATAGGAACCTCCCTCAGCCAGCATGATTCAATAGAAAGAACATTGGGGCAGCTGGGTGGCTTAGTGGATTGAGAGCCAGGCCTGGAGATGGGAGGTCCTGGGTTCAAATCTGGCCCCAGACACTTCCTAGCTGTGTGACCCTGGGTCACTTCACCCCCATTGCCTAGCCCTTACTGCTCTTCTGCCTTAGAACCAATACACAGTATTGATTCTAAGATGGAAGGTGAGGGTTTTTTAGAAAGAAAGAACATTGACTTTTGAGTCGGAGGACCTTTGTTTAAATTTCTGCTCTATCATCTATCATTTACTGCCTGTGTATAACTTTGTTTCTTTTTTATTGTTTTATTTTATTTTCATGACCATATTCTCTCCCTCTTTCCCTATTGAGAAAGCAGGAAAAATAGCTTATCCAAACACATATAGTCAAGAAAAACAAATACCCATATTGTCCATGTCAAAAAAAAAAATCCCTTGATTAGAGTCATACTTGGAATCAGGAAGACCTGAATTCAAATCCTCCTTCAGATACTCCCTTAGTTTTGTATGACCTTGGGCAACCTTCTCAGGCTTAGTTCCTCCATCTGTAAAATGGGGGTGATAGTAGCACCTACTCCCCAGAGTTGTGAGGATCAAGTGAAATAACATACTTATAGTCCTTTTCAGGTCTGTTCATCTACCTTTGGTATCCATCTTTCACCTGGCTCCAGCCTGGGGCTCCAAACACCCCACTCAGCCTTCTTGGCAGGCAGACTAAACTAGAATGAGAGTAATCGGATGACACCCTCTCAAAGCATGTGAAGACTTCCTCTGGCAAGTAAATGAGAGCAATTTGTGAAGTGTGCACTGTTGAGCACTTACAGCTTGGTCAGACACTGAAGGACGTCAAGGTCATTCACTGCATCCTGGGCTATCGTTAGTCATCCTGACTTTGATCTTGCCACTGGACTTCGATGACTTTGGAAGAGAGAGGGAGGCTGATGACTTCGCACAACTCTGCCTCACCTTAATCCAATTCACTTGCTAGTCAAGATGTCACCCTGTGACGGCACTGAATGTCCTCGAAAATGAAGGACAGACAATAACAACAGGAACATTATCACCCCGAGCCTGTCCTTTGTTGTCCACTCTCTTTTTGGCATCTCAAGAGCCAGTTTTTAAACATCCACATGGGCTGCATCAGCTAGCCCAGATCATTTACTATCATGCTTTATCAGTCACCAAGAAGTCCCCTTCCTCAACTGGACTGCCCGATGCTGCTTCTAGATTAATCTGAGTCAGAAACAGGCAATATTCATTAAGCCATTTCTTTTTTCTTCCATTTTTGTTCTGGGCAGCGAGATAAATCAGCAAATTTTGCTATTACTAATTAACAAGATGTGAGCTTCATCTAAGAGAGAGAAGTAGTGTTTATCACACACCATCCATCATCCCCAACAGGAATTCACTAATCGATCAACCCATGGCCAGGCAAGGGTGCCAGTAAGTCTGCACTCAGCCCAAGTCCATTAGTTTGGACCTGGAAACGATCTTGCATAGGATTTCTTTTTTTTTAATTCAAAGATATTTTATTTTCTCAGTTACATGAGAAATAATAAAACATAATAATTTTCAACATACTGTTTTCCAAAATTATAAGATCCAAACTATCTCCCTCCCTCTCTTCTCTCTCCCCACTCAGAGATGGTAAGCAATTCTATCTGGGCCATACATGTATTATTACTTGCATGGTATTTCTAAAGGAGAGCAATAAGCCAGAAGCTGGTGGAAAGTGACCCTTGCCTGTTTTCTTTCAGAAGGAGCTAGGGGAGTTTGGGTCCTTGGAAATTAAAACCTCAGCATAAAAGCCAAGTCAAATCAAGTTAAGTATTTATTAAGGAGAGCAGCTATGTAGCTCAGTAGATTGAGAGCCAGACCCAAGGACAAAAAGTCCTGGGTTCAAGTATGGCCTTATGACCCTGGAAAAGTCACTTAACCCTGACTGCCTAAACTTTACCACTCTTATGCCTTGGAATCAATACTTAGTATGAATTCTAAGACAGAAGGTAAGGGTTTAAAAAAAAAAGGATTTATTAAGCCCCTGCTATATTCCAGACACTATATTAAGCTCTAGCCATACAAAGAAAGATAAAAAACACATTTCTCATCTTCAAGAAGCTCATAATTTAAGGAAGAGACAACTTGCAAAAGAGACAAACAAGACAAATTGGAGATGATGTCAGAGGGATGGCACTAAGATTTAGGAAGCTTCATCCAGAAGGTAGGATTTACCTGAGAGTTGAAAGAAAGAAACCAAGGGGCCTACTAAGTGGCTCAGTGGATAAAGAACTAGGATTAGAGACAGGTCTTGGGTTCAAATTGGATTCAAATTCCACCTCAGACACTTCTTAGGTGTGTGACTCTGGGCAAGTCATTTAACTCCCATTGCCTAGCCCTTACCACTCTTATGCCTTAGAACCAATACTTGTCTCAGTTCTAAGAGATAAGGTAAGGGTTATTTTAAAAAAGAAGAGGAAGAGGAGGAAGAGGAAGAGACTAGGAGGTGAAGGTGAAGAGGGAGGGAACTCTAGGTGGGAGGGTCAGCCAATGAAAATGTCCAGAGTCAAGAGATTGGATGCCTTATTCAAGGAATAGCAAAGAGGTTAGAATGGATGTTCAGGAAAGACTAGTGCCTCTGGTGTGAGTGCTTGCCAAACCCTTTTCAGGGTTGCTTTCCTCCTCTGGCGTCCATCTGTCATCCGGCTTTCACCCATGGCTCCAAGAAGCTGTAGCATGCACAGCAGCCACACTCTGGTAAAACTGACCCTGCACACAGGCTAAACCAGGCTGAGGGTAACCAAATGGCCTCAAACCCATTGATGAGTTGAGAGAGTGCCTCCCCCAGGCATGTGAAGACACGATATGAAGACATGAAGACAAAAGTGATGGATGAGAGCAATTTGTTCCAGTGGCCAAGAAAGTGGCTCAAGCAGTTACTATCGAGCATTTAGAGCATGGTTAGACATCAGTGAAGTCAAGGTCACTGTCATCTTGACTTTGGTCTTGCCATTGGATTCTGGAAGAGAGATTGAGGCTGATGACTTTGTGCAATTCTGCTTCACTTCAATCCAATTTGTGTGCTAGTCAGAAGACATCACCCTAGTGATGTCACTTTGGTCCTCTTCAAGTACAAAGGACAACAACCAACCATATAACACAGAAGAGGTAAAATGAGTCAGGAGCCCTTCAAGCCAACTCAGAGGTCAATAATATAACTGATATCCTTACCAGCCCCCATTCATGACTCCCTTGTGCTTGCTTTCTCAGTCCAGTCTCCATTTCTGGCTCTCTGGATTCTTCTTTTCTAAACACCGTGCCTCCAGTTTTAACCCTATTACCAGAATCAGAACAGCAGTGCTAAAAGTATCTGCTTCCACTCCAAAAGGATGTTAGGGGAACTGAAAACTGCCATGATGTTGGAACTTGGGGTGGAGTTTTACACAGAGAGACCGAGGTCTGAATCAGAATCTGATAAAAGAAATCGAATGAATTTGAGCCAGAAACCAGTCAAGGTCAGTCAAGGATAGTTATCACCTTAAGAACGATGGTGTCCATCTAGGGGTAGACAGGTGACTCATCTTCCTAAGTTCACACCTGTCCTCAGACTCTTCCTAGCTGTGTGACCCTGGGGCACTTAACCCCAATTGCCTAGCCCTTATCACTCTTCTGACTTGGAATCCATACTTAGAATCAATTCTAAGATGGAAGGTAAAGATTTAAAAAAAAGGAGTGGGGGAAGGGGTGACAGAGTCTGAATTCACCATTCTTCTGTTTCTCATAGTACAAGTAGGGCACATGGATGGCCAAGTTGTTTTTCATCATTTCAGGGTAATTCTCTTGAAAAGTTGTCTGGGAGCAATGGTAGAAGTGAAGGCTGGCACAGGGTACATTTTTTTCTAGTTCTTTTATTTTTTGAGCCTCACATTCTCTCCCTCCCTTCTCCTCCCCCTCCCCAATGGAGAGGGGATCTCATATAGATTTTTCATATGCAATCATGTAAAACATTCAGAGTGTATCTTTTGAGGGTCCTCAAACTCAGATTTTCAGAATGTCTCCTTGGAATTAGTAGCTCCAGAAGTCAAATCTACTATAAGAAAAAATAAGTAGGACCCATTAAATTTATCTCTGATTGTGTTTCTGGATCAAATACTGCTGCTTGAGATTGAGATAGTTAGTCCAGACCACATGGGCTCCTTAAAGATTGTGTTGTATTGCTTCAAAGGTGACCCTGCCAGCTCTTTCCAGACATTATAGTTTTTATTCTGTTGAGGACAATTTTCTGAGAAAAATATAGAAAGTAGCAAGTAGTGTTGAAAAAGATCCAAGAAAACATTTCCCTTGGAATGGAAATAATTTGGAGCTAAAGGGGACAATTAGAAGTTCTCCATTCCAACAGTCTCATTTTGCAGAAAAGAAAACTGAGGCCCAATGAGGTTAAGTTACTTGCACAAAGTAACACAAAGTAGTTAATAGCAGAACCAGGATTAGAACCCAAATTCTCTAATTTCACATTCAGTACTTTTCCCAATGTACTACACTGTCCAGTGGGCAGCTATGTGGCTCATTGGATAGAATGCTGGGCCTAGAGTCAAGAGAACTCATCTTCTTGAGTTCAAATCTGGCCTCAGACATGTAATAGTTATGTGATGCTAGGCAAGTCACTTAAAACTATTTGCCTCAGTTTCCTCATCTGTAAAATGAACTGAAGAAGGAAATGGTGAACCTTTCCAATATCTTTGCCAAGAAAACACCAAATTGTGTCATGAAGAGTAAGATGGGACTAAAACAATTCAACAACTACCACCCCAAATTCTGTCCAGTGATGTTAGAAGTATCTGCTTTAGGAGGAGCTCAGAAAAACCTGGAAAGACTTACATGAACTGAAGCAGAGTGAAATAAACAGAATCAGAACATTGTACAGTGACAGGAATACTTTATAAGCAATAACAGCTATTCTCAGCAATACAAAGATCCAAAACTATCCCAAAGGACTCATGATAAAAAAAAATGCCATCTACTTCCAAAGAAAGAAAACTGAGTCTTTCTTTTGAGATTGCTTATCATCTCAAAGGAGGTAGGGGTTTGGGAAGGGAGGGAGGGAACTTGAGATTCAGTATTCTTTGAAAGATATTGAAAACTGTTTTTACATGTAATTGGGGGGAAAATTAAATAAGGTAAAAAAATCTGCTTCCACTCTAAAAGAATGTTAGGAGATCAGGAAGCAGCCGTGATGCTGGGGATTTAGGGTAGAAGTTCTGTACTGATTGGCAGAGGTCTGAATCAGAATCTAATAAAAAGAAATCTAATAAATCTGAGCCAGAAACCAGAATTAAGGAAATTCAGATGTGGTGGGGTACTTCTGTAGTCCTAAATGTCTTTGACCCTGCTGGTAGGGGCACTGATGATTTGTTTTGATGGAGAAAGGAGGGCTGTGTGACAGTTCAGTTTATTGGATTTGACTGAGTGGCCAGACCCAGAATGGGGATCATGACTACTGGTCAACCTGAAGGGAGGCCTTTAGTGGCAGCCAAAAGAGTCTATCCTTGGTCCTGTTCTGTTCAGTATTTTTATGGTCAATAAGGATATAAGTGGTGTGCTGGTCAAAATTTCTGGTGACAGGAAATTGGCAAGGATAGCTAATAACAAGCAGGAAGGAAGGACTAAAGCTTGTGAGACAAAATTCAATACATATATATGTATATATATGTGTATATATATATATAATTGTAGGTTAAAAAAATTAACCACTCAAGTTAAGGCTAAGAAAAATATGGATAGACAACAGTTTATGTGAAAAAAAAAATCAGAGAATATTATATTTAAAACTGGAAAGGGACCTTGGAATTTAACTCCTTCATTTTTTAGAAGAGGAAACTGAGGTCCAAAAAGAGTGATTTGTCCAGGGTCACACAGCCATTGTCTGAGGCGATATTTGAACTCAGGTCTTCCTGACTCATAGCACTAGTCATAGCACTCTGCCACTCTTAGAAAAGAATTGAGTTTCAATGGTCTCTAAGCTCAGTAATATTTCACCTTTACCTAATGCATGACAGAAGTGTTTTCCTTCCAACAAATCTATGAGGTAGATACAATTATTGTTATATTATCCTCATTTTACAGATGGATAAATTGAGACCCAGGAAGTTCAAGTTTCTTGCTTAAGATCAGATAGCCCTGTAGAACCTATACTTGAACCCAGATCATCTGATTCCAGGTGTAAATCTAGTTCCTTTACACCATGTTTCTGCAGTGCAGTGCTAAAACGGGCAGTGAGATTTTAATAATAATAAGCAGCATTTATATGACCCTTTAAGGTTTGCAAAGTGCTTTACAAATGCTAGCCATTTGATCTAACAACCCTGGGAGGTAGATGCTAGTATTATCTCCATTCTACAGATGAAGAAATTGAGGCAGAGAGAAGTTAAACAACATTCCCAGGGTCATACAGCTAGGGAGTGACTAAGGCATGATAGGAACTCAGGTCTTACTGACTTTTAAGGTCACTTTGTACTATAGACCTATGATTCTTTGACCATAAACCACAGTCTTTGATTATTGCTGTTCTTGAGGGTAAATAACATTTCATAAGCCAGTTTATTTCTTTACATTCTTTCTTGTTATCTATAAACATATTTATCTGTTATTTATAAAGTACATTTTCATATTTAAAAGCAACTACAAAAAGAACTGCTTTAAATATGTTTGTGCAAATAGATTCTTTTCCTTTTCTTTAATCTCTTTGGAATACAGACCTAGTTTTTTCTTTCAAAAATTGCCTGTTAATTTATTCAAATTATTTTAAAATAATTTAAATGATATTGCTTCCCTTGCCACCTTTTCCACTTCTGGGTATTCTTTCTCTTCTATTTCACTGGTTTTGTTAGGAGAGTTGGGAAACTTCTTGCTCCCTGTTGCTTCTTTCATATTTTCTTTCTTCTATCCTCATTCAGCATCTTCTCTGAAGTTCATTCAGTCCAAATTTATTATTCAATCTAGTTCCTACAAAGCCTCAGGACATTCTTCTTTCTTCTTTCTTCCCCAATTGCTTTTACCATTTCGACAAACTATTGTTCCATCTCTCCTCCATCCTTTTCCCAACTCCTTAGGAAAACCATCTATACTTGGTACCTCCAGTTTCATTCTTCTCACTCTCTTCTAAACTCTCTTCTAAACCCTCTGCAATCTGGCTTCCAATCTTATGATTCAACTCAAATTGCTCTTTCCAAAGTTACCAATGATCTCCTAATTGACAAATGACTTTTTCTCAAGCATCTTGGTCTCTGCAGAATTTGACACAATCACATTTTCCTCCTGAATGCTCTTTTCTCTCTAGGTTTTTGTGAGCCAGCTCTCTCCTAGTCCTCTCTCAGATCACTCCAGTGACCTTTGCTGGTTCTTCACCCACTAACCATGGGCACTCTTTTATTTCTCAATACTACCTTGATTGGTTATCTCTCTCAGTTTCATGAGTTTAGTTATCATTTCTATGCAGATGATCCCTATATCCATATATCAAACCCTAGTCTTCTTTGAGCTTTAGTCCTACATCATCAACTGCCTATTGGACATTTGGAACTGGATGTCCTATGGGCATCTCATCTTCCAAATGTCTAAACAGAACTAATAACTCCCCTCTCTTCCAAACTTCCCTATTATTTGTTTTGTTCTAATATTTCTTGTGTCTCATAGGGTCATTGAGTTCTGTTTACTCCATTTTAATATTTAAGAGTCTATTATTTGATTTTCTCACTTTCTAAGGTATTTATTCTATTTCCTTGTCTTTCCTTCAGAGCTCTTATTTTTTTCTTGTAATTTCATTTTTATCCCTTGTTAATTTCTTTCAGGCACTCCTGTGGCCCTTATGGTAAAGCCATTTTTCACCCCTCCATGCCTCTGCTTCTAGCTGTTATGAAATTACTCTCTCCTGGATTTATCTCTTAAAGATTCTTTGACCTATAACATGTCTTTATAGTATCTAGTGTCTTTTTCTGTTTACTCACATTTCCAGTTTAACTTTCTCATTTGGAACTTTGTGCCTCTTCCTCCAATTTTGGATATCCCTATTTTGGACTACCAAAGGCTTCCATTTCCCCTGCTGCTTTTGCTTTCAGCAGATCTGAATTATCAAGGATCAGAGTGAAGAGTATTAAGAACTCTCTTGAGCACCTCAAGTTAGAGCCTAGTTTCTAGTTTTTAGAAGTTTTTAGGAAGACAAAAACAATACTATGAATATTTTGGTCAATATATAGGACTTTTTCTTTTCTCTTTGAACTACTTGGGTATTTGCCCAATAATGGTAATGCTGGATCAGAAACTATGAATATATATTCTTTATCTTTCCTTAAATTATAGCATCTCTCTGGGATCAAGGGACAGAACTGAACCTGATGAGAAAGAACTTCCAAACATTATGAGATACTAGGGTGAATCCTTTTTTAAGAGATGATATTAAGCATTTTAAGCCCAATAATCATGTTCAAGGCCCAAGGTTTGGAGCCACCATTTTGGAAGGCAGGAGGAAAGAGGTAGTTGCTGGAAGATCTTTGAAACCCAGTTGGAAATATGGTTTGTTGATTGTTATTGTGTTGTTCAGTCATGTTTGATTTTTATGATGCTAGAAATTTGTCCAATTTGCCATAAAACAATTGAGACAGAACTCTGAGCCAATAACTATTTATTAGAAGGGCCTGGCTCCCTCCAACAAATATGATCCCAGACCTTCCTTATAGTCTGAGACCCACTTCTTCTCCAGAGTACAGCTTTTATTCCTTTCAGTGTAGCCTTATCCTTATTTGCCTGGTCAGTTCAGATATCAGTGTATTATCTCATTTATGGACTCAAAACTCTTGGTACACTCCCTGACCACGTTGCTAACAAATGATAGGTGGACATATAGCAGCTAGCTCATCCATCTAACCTTTAAGACATTCACTTTAATGACATGCCCAAGGCAGTCCAGGGAATCCATTTATGGACCCTTCCCTGACCTTATTTGATATTGTACTAAGCCTTTTGTCCAGGTGGATCATGAGGGAAGTGATGCTGGATGGTGGGGACATATCATGGGACATTCCACTAAAGCTTGTGACATCTGGGTAGAGGCCCCCCTTCAAGTTCTACTGTCAAGTTAGAATTTAATGTAGAGTTTTATGAGAGAAAAGATTTATTTTTATTAATTATTGAGTAATGAACTGTAACTTATTGCTTCTTTTTTTCATATTTTGCTCATTTTTGTAAATGAATAATCATATGAAATCAAAGCCCCCAAACAAAAACCCAAATAAACAAGTAAAAAATTCTATGCTTTCATCTGTATTCTGACTCCAACAGTTCTTTCCCTGAAGATAGTTAGCATTCTTTGTCATATATTGCTGAGAGTAGCTAAGTCTTCACAGCTGATCATTCCACAATATTGCTGTTACTGTGTACAGTGTTTTCCTGGTTCTGCTTATTTCACTCTGCATCAGTTCATGGAGGTCTTTCCAGTTCTTTCCAAAATCATCCTGTTCATTATTTCTAACTAGTTGGTTCTGATTATTGTTTGTTAATAATAAGTAACTAATCAATATCTCTCTGGAATCACATTGAACTTGATAATCTTGATTATAACTGATCTTAGGAATTAAATTATTGATTTAAGATGGGCAGGGATAGGAGTTAAATCATTTCTTACATGACCCCATGGAGTTTTCTTGGTTAAGATATTAACGGAGCGGCTTGCCATTTACTTCCCCACTGTGTCCCGATTCCACAGAAGAGGAACTGAGGCAAAAAGGGTTTAAATGACTTTCCGAAATGAGGCCAGATTTGAACTCAAATCTTCATGCCTCCAGGTCAGATGCTCTATCTACCAACTACGTGCCCCAGTTCTTTGATTCCCAAGAGAATTATGATTGAGAGTAGAATTCTGCCAGAAATCAATCTCTTAAAAAAGATCATGACAACTTGAATCCTGAAATGATCTTGTAATTTTTTACAGATATCACATGGCTTATATAACTGATGGAGCCTGGAGTCCACAGAGACCAGCAGTTTTCTTCACAACTAAAATGGATGGAGCTGTGGATATCTGGGACTTTTCATTCAAACAATGTGACCCTGCCCTCAGCCTGAAGGTTATGCTCTTGTCTTTACAAACTCTTTCCCATGCAGCTTCCTTCTCATTTAAACTGGGGATTTCCTAAAGATGGGGAATATGTGTGTACTTGGTTATATGTGATGGGCACAAATCTTTGTGTAAGTGTCTCTTATTGTATGGGTGTGTTTGTAATTGTGTGGAAGAGTACATACTCGAGGAGCAATAGATAGAAAGCCAGGCCTGTAGATAGGAGGTCCTGGGTTCAAATGTGGCCTCAGACCCTTCCTAGCTGGGCAAGACATTTAACCCCAATTGCCCAGCCCTTACCAACTATTCTGACTTGGAATTAGTCCTTAACATTGATTCTAAGACAAAAGTTAATAATTTTTAAAAAAGATTACATACTGAAAGACTTTACTTCCATTCATGGGGTTTTATTGCAGTGCTCTGAGAGAACACTGAGCATAGTATTATCTTTGTATCCCTAGTGCCTATCATTGAACAGGCTTTCATGAATATTAAATTGAATTGAATTATTGCATTGATGGGGCAGCGAGGTGGCACAGTGGTTAGAGTGCTGGACCTGGAGTTAGAAAGACTTGCCTAATTGAGTTCAAATCTAGCTCCACACACTTACTAGCTGTATGATGCTGGACAAGTCACTTAATATTATTTCTCTCAATTTCCTGTCAAATGAGCCGGGGGAAAAAATGCTAAACCACTCTAGTATTTTGGCCAAGAAAACTCCAGATAGGGTCACAAAGAATCAGATACAACTGAAAACAAGTGAACAGCAACAAAGATGGACAGTAGTTTGGAAAGGAAATGTTGTAGTAGCTGGGGGGAGGAGGAACTCAGAAGGACCTCTTTCCTAAAATGGAACAAGAGCTGAATCATGAAGGAAGCAGGATCAGTGAGGGGAGAAGGGAGAGAATTCCAAACACGGGAAGCATGTGCCCTGCATGTGTAGCATGGGATGATAGAAGGTTGTGGGTGTGGATCAGCAAGCACCCCAATATAAATGGGTCTTAGAAGTGTAAAAAGACTTGGAAGGTAGAAAGGAACCATGTTTTAAAGAGTTTTCAATACCTTTTATATTTGATCCAGGAGGTAATTGGGAGCCACTAGAGTTTATTCTTACTATTTTAAAAACTCTTACATTCCGGGGCAGCTGGGCAGCTGATTGAGAGCCAGGCCTAGAGACAGGAGGTCCTAGGTTCAAATCTGGCCTCAGACACTTTCCAGCTGTGTGACCCTGGGCAAGTCACTTGACCCCCATTGCCTACCCTTACCACTCTTCTACCTTGGAGCCAATACACAGTATTAACTCCAAGACAGAAGGTAAGGGTTTAAAAAAAAAAAAAAAAGCTCTTAAATTCCATCTTAGAATCAGTACAATGTATTGGTTCCAAGATAGAAGAGTAGTAAGAACAGGCAATATGGGAGTGAAGTGACTTGGTCAGGGTCAAATAACCAGGAATTGTGTGAGGTCAGATTTGAACCCAGTTCCTTCTGACTCCAGGTCTGGCTTTCTAGCCACTGAGCCACCTAGCTCCCATCCCTGGTGTTTTACTGAGAAGGAAAATGACATGCTCAGTGCAGGAGGACCAATTTTTTTTGTGTGTAGAAAATGGATTAAAATGGGGAGACACTTGAGGCAGGTGAGTTGTGGGTGGAAAGGAGAGATGCCATGAAGGCAGAAACAATGAGATCTGGCAACAGATTGATTATGTGGGGTGGGGGAGAGTGAGGAGTTGAGAATAACACAGAAATTGAGGATCTAGATTACTTGGAAAGAAGGTAGAGTATTCTTTTTTTTTTCCCTTAAAAAAACTGACCTTCTGGGGCTTCCGGGTTAAGATGGCGGCAGAGTAAGAAGCAGCTCTTAACCTCTCCTGACTGAAACACACAAAACTCCTCAAGGGGACATAAAAACAAGTCCAGACGAACGGAGGAACCCCACAACAGGGCACAGCGTGGAAGGTACGTGGAATCGAGACATTTCCAGGCTAAAAAGGGCTCTCACTCACTTAATCGCGGGCTGAGCAACCGCCCCACCCCCACCCCCTCCACACTCACCTATAGCTCCGAACCCAGCTAAAAAGAAATAGAGCAAGTTTGGGGCACCCATCGAGTCATCGGCAGCTCCGGGACCTGTTCCTGAGAGCAGCAAGACTTAGGACCCCATTAAGTTAAGATCGCACGCGAAATCTGAGCGCGTGGGAGCAGAGAGTGGACGCTGGACGCAGAGTGCCGGCTGAGCAGGGGCGTGGGTGCCGGCTGAGCAGAGGCTTGGGTGGAGGCAGACACAGCCAGGAACTAAAGCCTAAGTGGGGAACCAGTGCAGACGGGTATACGACTGTGGAAGTAGCTCCCTGAGACTTGTAAAGAAACCTCCAGCAGAGGATCAAGCAAGGGAATCCACCAGGGGGCTTGACCTTGGAAAAAACTAGAACTCAGTCCTCAGGAGCCAATAGATCTCAGACAGACACTGAGCGCGAGGATAAACCTGAGAAGCTGCTGGGCTAATGATGGCTAATCAGTTACAGGAAATTCAGAAGAGAAAGAATAATAACAAAAAAAAGAAGTCTCTAACACTCGACAGCTTTTACACAGAGAAAATCCAGACAACCGAGCAAACAGAGGAGGAAAACAAACAACCATCCAGACCCTCCCCAAATAAGGAAAACTCCTCACAAGCTATGGAAGAGTTCAAATCTGAGATTTTGAGGAAAATGGAAGAGATCTGGCAAGAAAATAACAGTTTAAAAGGTAAAATCTTGCAACTGGAAAGCGAGGCTCAGAAACCAAATGAACTGATAAGCAAATTGAACACAAGAAATGACCAGATTGAAAAGGAATACCAGAAGATTATGGCCGAAAAC